>NW_027187345.1:13491321-13790729 GCF_028583685.1 Petaurus breviceps papuanus
GTGTGTGTGTGTGTGTGTGTGTGTGTGTGTGTGTGTGTGTGTGTGTGGAGGGCAATTGGGGTTAGGTGACTTGCCCAAGGTCACGTGGCTAGTTTTCGTGTTAAGTGTCTGAGGCAGGATTTGAACTGGTGCCACTATGCCACCTAGCCGTCCCATCTATTAAAGTATTTCCATTAATAAAGTTGTAAGGAGTTAAGAGTTTCCCCCACCTTCCATTCCTTTCTTCCTTCCCTCTCTCTCTTTCTTTCCTCCTTCCCTTCTTCCCTCTTTTGCTTCCCCTCCTTTCTTTTCCTTCCTTCCTTCTGCCCTCCCTCCCTTCTTACATCTGACTTAGATAGTAATACATCCTTACTTATTTTGAAAGACTTTGAAGACTATGTGAGAATGTTTATGACATAAGTTAAAAACTGTTCTCAAATGATACTAATCAGAAGTAAGAGTAACAATGTTAGAAAATTGAAATTTTACCTACTTAATAAAAAAATTAACATTTGTATTTTTCTACTTTATTTCTTTTTCTTCTAGATTTAGAGTACGATTAAAAACTCTTCTCTTTATTAATTTTGAATAGGCAATAAAGAGTCCTAGAAAGAGTCAGAATAAACTTTCTGATGAAGAAAAACATCAGGCAGAGAGCAGTGACACAGTTTCTGAAAATAAGGGAGAAAGATCCCTATCATCGGACATCACTGAGGATGAGCATAATTATTGTGAGGTCAGTAGATACCATGGCAGACTGAGGAAGAAACTTGACCGACACTCGAATGAAAAACTTCAAGCTGAAGCATTAAATGCTGCCGATTTGCAAAGACACTGTCCATCATCCAGTGATCACCCAAGTACTCGTGCTACTGTCTCTAAAAGTATACCAAATTCTGAAGAAGACAACATGAAGGACCAGCTATCTGAAACTCAAGACCATGCTGGTTGTGAGATACCACATGCCAATTCTATAAGTCCCTTCAATACTTCTGAGTATCGCTTTGAGTGTATTTGTGGTGAACTTGGCCTAGTAGATTGTAAAGCCCGTGTTCAGTGTCTGAAATGCCACCTGTGGCAACATGCAGAATGTGTGAACTACAAGGAGGAAAACTTAAAAATTAAGCCCTTTTACTGCCCCCATTGCCTAGTTGCAATGAAACCAGTTTCCACAGGAGCAACTTTGATCATCTCTCCAAGTTCTATCTGTCACCAATGGGTGGATGAAATCAACAGACATGTGAGATCATCTTCTCTTCAGGTCTTGGTAAGACAGTTGTCTTTTGAAAAGACAGAAAATGTGGTGTTTTGTTTTTTGTTTTTTCAGATTTCCCTGAAATATTTTTATAACTTCCCATATCTTTTAACCCACCAAAAAGACTTTATAATTAGATAATTGTAAAATTAAAACAGAAGTTTTGAGGCAAGTGTAAATAAATTCAGAAATAAGACTTAGGGTTTTATATTATTCTTTTTGAACAGTGGAGGTTCAAAAAGTAAAGCAGTTGAGTGGAAAGATGCAAAAAGTCAAAAAATATAGATGAATAAATAAATCTTTATATATGCAGTCAAGAATTTAAAATCTGTCATACCATCTCTAAGAAACTTTAGCATTAATGTAATAAACTAATTGGAAAATCCTAGATGCAAAGTGGAATAATTCATATTTAGCCAAAAATGGAAATATAGCATGATTAGGCATAGAATATTTTGTTTCTTAAGAATATTGGTAAAAAGGAAGAAGTTGAATACTTTGGAAAATAAACATGTATACATGTGCTAGAACAGCTGTCAACAAGCATGTATTTTGAAAGATTTTAAATAAAAAAGGAAATCTAAAATCAAAACTTTTTTAATCTACTGTGAAATATAGAAGCTACTTTACAGTAAGTATGGGAACAAAAATGTAACACCCAAAGCTAGAAGGAATATATTCACAATTAGTTCATTGATTGTAAATGAGAAGTAACTAAAAATACAACTTTTTAATTTTCCAACCTAAAAACCACTGCAAAACTGAAAAGTGAGTAGGCTTTACTTCTCAGTGTTATGCTTTGTTAATATTTCAATATGCTGGTAGACTTGGAGGCAGAAGGAAACTGGGTTCCACTTCTACCTCTCAGTTTTGCTAGTTATGTAACAGTTGCTAGCAATTGACTCAATGTTTCTGAACCTCATAGTTTTTATCTATACAATGGGGATCACATCTAAGTATTTACAAAATTGTTGTGAAAATTAAATAATATATATGAGGTATGTAAAATACTTTTTAAATGTCATGCAAATACTATTAGTATTTTAGATATTTTATCTTTAATAAAGTAATTGTCCATGGATTCTAAACACTGAGGTAATGCATACATATGTGGTTTGGCTTTGTACAGTCATGTAAAATACCCATTATACAATGGCTTTTACTTTCTCTATTTACCTCCCTTCTAACTCCTCCACTGTCTTCTTGAATTAGTTGATTAAAACTCAAAGAACTTGTAACTTAAAAATCATATAGTTTTCACTAGGATGTTTTGAAGTATTGTCTCCTTTTTGTATAGTTTTTCTGTCTTTTCTCATTGTTAGCTATCACTTCTTGCTGTCAATGTATGTGTCATCTTCTTTCAGTCATTTTTCAGTTGTGTCCCATTCTTCTTGACCCCATTTGGGGTTTTCTTGGCAAAGATACTGAAGTGGTTTGCCATTTTCTTCTCCAGATCATTTTACAGGTGAAGAAACTGAAGCAAATAGGGTTAAGTAATTTGCCCAGGGTCACACAGCTAGTAAGTGTCTGAGGCCAGATTTGAATTTAGGAAGATAAGGCTGCCTGTCTCCAGGCCTGTTACTCTATCCACTGAACCAGCTATCTGCCCTGTATTTTTCATAGCAGTCTTTTTTTTACTCCTAATTTATTACTTATACTCTGATCTGGGCTTAGAAAGTTCATTGGAATTGGGTATAAAATAAAAAGTAAGTCATGACTGAATAACCAAAGTGCATGCATGAAATATAGTGCATGGGCTTTATAAAATCTATTTTACTTCTTAGAGCCTTTTTTTTAACTTCCTGTTTTGCAGCTGTGTTCTAGATAAATGAGATTCCATGATAGCTCCTCACTTCCAGAGGGAATTATTTGTTTTTGTTAATACTTCTTTTTTAAAAGTTCACAATAAAAGAGAACTTAGGGTATTATGTTAGGGTATTATGCCATGTACCTCATGTCTCAGTTTTTCCTATATTATTCCCCCAGAAGTTAGTGATTATTTCTTTTGGTTTTGTTCACATAATTGAAATATGTGTAAATATTGTCAGATTAATCATTTTTACCCCAGAAGATATCTAATGACATAGTTATATTCTTAAAAATCTAATGAATCACAGAGATATTGAAGGTTGGGATGGCTAGGTGGCACAATGAATAGCGCACTGGCCCTGGAGCCAGGAGGACCTGAGTTCAAATACAGCCTCAGACACTTGACACACTTTCTAGCTATGTGATCTTGGGCAAGTCACTTAACCCCAATTGCCCTGCCCTCTCCCCTCCAAAAAAAAAGAAGAATGTCAAAGGTTACTATAATGACTTTTTAAATTAATTACATTTTTTTGATAAACATTTATTTGTTAGATTAAGTAAAACCAACTTAAATATAGCATACTAGTTAAATGTATAAAGGTACATGTTTTAAATTTACAGATGGAATTTTCATCAGCTTATTAAAGTAACTACAAATACAAATAAATATTACCCAAGACCTTGTTCTTGATTTGAGTTCTTAGCAAGAAAACTAAAGGAATGACAGTAAGGGTTCATTTTAAAATATCACACTTAATACGTCAAGTTGTGCCATGGTGTAGGAAGATACACTGAATTCCTGATATTTCATTGTTAAGTGATATTGTTAAGGAACAACCCTAATGTAGCTAGAGTCCTGGGCTTCAGAGATGAAGGTATGAGTCTAGCTCCCATTTGTATCAGCTACTGGAAATGGGTGAATTACTCCAATTCTGATTTTCATCATTTGTAAAATGAGAACCATAATGCTTATACCTAATAAAATGTAAAACAAACTATTATTAATGTAGACAGTTGGCAGTTTTATTCACAAATACAAGGTAAGCATTGCCTTTCATATATAGCTCATGAATGCTTATTTAGGTGGACCTCATCAAAATGAGTATATTCTACCAGTGCAGACTTTATAGTTTCTCATCAGTTCTGCCAGGCCTTCCCATCCTGTACAGTTCTTGCCCTTGCCATTAAGCAAATTTTCTAGGATCCATCTAATTCACTTGAAGACCTTCCTTTATTACTATTCTTGTGGTTTTTAAATATCTGAAGGAAAGCATATTAACATTTGGCTTCTTCATTTGCTAACATTTTCCAAAACCAGCCACCTCCTTTGCCAGTCATAATTTTTTTTTAATAAAAATAATTTTTAGTATTAAAAAATAATAATTTTTGTGCCACTTCTTGGGTACAAAGTATTGGTATTGATACCATGTATCTTTCCATTGCCATTTGGATCACTTGTAATTTTTATTTTTTGAGATTAAAAGCCATCATGAAACGAAAGAGGTAACTTTCTTAGAGAGTCTGTTCAATGCAAACTATTCACATAGCTTCCTAGAAACTTGGAATTGGAAGATACCTCAGCAGTTACCTAGTTTAATTCATTCCTAAGCAAGTCCTATACAGCAAACCTGACATCTAGCTTGGGCCTGAAGACATTCAATGAGGTTAACTCACTACCTCCCAAGCAGCACATTCTGCTTTTAGATGGCTTTAATTGTTGGGGAGGTTTTTCTTTATATCAAGTCTCAGTTCACCACTTTATACCACTTTGTTCCATCATTCCTCATTTTGTACTACATGGCCAAGCATAAATCTACTCCTTCTTCCACGTAACGGTTCTCTTCCACATAACTTTCTCCTTCTCTCTTAGTCTTCTCCAAACTAAACATCCCCAGTTATTTCAACTTATCCTCCAATAGAATGTAAGATTTTTGAGAACAGGAACTGTTTCATTTTTGATTTTGTATCTCTAGTGACCCACTGAGTGCTTGATATATACTGAGCATTTAAGAAATACTTTTTTGATTGACTAAATGAATTTGTGGCTCTTTTCCATTATGATTGCTCCCTGGATATCCTTCTGTTTGTCACCATGTTTTCCTAAAGTGTGACTCCAAGAACTGGACAGATTAAGATATGTCTTAACCAGGGGTGGCTAGGTGGCGCAGTGAATAGAACACTGGCTCTGGAGTCAGGAGGACCTGCGTTCAAATCCAACCTCAGACACTTAACACTTACTAGCCATGTGAACTTGGGCAAGTCATTTAACCCCAATTACCCTGCCTTCCCCCCTCCAAAAGGAAAAAAAAAAAGATATGTCTTAACCAGCACAAGAGTTCAATAAGACTGCCACCTCCCTAGTCTCAGAAGCTGTGCCTCTCTCAATGAAGCCAAAGATTGAATCAGCTTTTGCAGCAGCCAAGAGAGGACTTGTAAACTGTAAAATGTTTTTTCAACTTTAGACTGCAAAGAGTATATTATTGCTGCTATCCCTTTCAGATGGGCATTTTACAATACTTTTTTAAGTAATGGTAGGATGATGTTGGCATGATGAAGTCACTGAATTAAAAGGTTAAGACCAGCTGGATAACACCTTTTACATTTTCTTGGTGTCAGCTTTTAAGAAAATGTGGAGAAATCAGGGAGACTCCAAACGAAAGCAATGAAAATAATTGCAGTAGTAAATTTTAATCACAAGGCTAAAAGGTTTATTCAGTTTGAAGATAGGAATATAAGTTGTAATAATAAGTATTCAAATACATGAACATAAATAAGAAGAGGAATCTGCTAGTATCCATATGCCTAAAGGAAGAGACAGAGGAAATAAGAAGTCTCACGTTTCCTGGGAGTCTTTAATGAATCATCTTTATTTATTGTGATTTACTCTGGAGCAGTTCTTGTGTAGGAGAAGTTGTACTCTCTAGTATTAATACTATGACTGCTTACCTGTCTGACCAAGGACAGCTCACATAATCTCTGTATATTTCTGTTTCCTCATGAAGAAAATAAGAGAGTTATACTTATTGAACTCAGAGGCCTTACCAACCCTAGAGCTATATTTTGATCCTCATAATACTGCTATGATGTATAGTTGTGAAAGATAGCAAAGAGTTAAGTTTCCAGAGAGCTATTTTTAAAATTACTGAAGTAAAAACTACTGATAATAAATTGTGAGAAATTGTTAGGAGTTAAGTTTCCATAGAATTGCTAGACAGGAGGACCTGACCAATCAGAAGGCAGACAAAGGCCTTGAGGGACCTTCAGACCAGGATAAGGATTATGATGAAGGGAGGTTTCCATGCTAACAGTATATTCAGGATTCCCCGCCCCCCCCCACAAAGAAGGACAGAGTCCACTTTTGGCCAGCGGCATTCAATTCCTCTGAACTTCTCCTCAGTAAACTTACTTTCAATACCCAAATTTTGCAAATGTGTGTTTCTAACATAGTGGTTTAATTAGAACTCAGATCCAGCACTTAGAGTTCAGTACTCTTTCTATTTTATTCTCAATGCTCATGCCCCTTCCTGCATTTTGATATAGTGTAGAATCCCAAAATAGGTATGATGGACCAAGAGGATGTGTGGCTCTTACTGATAACATTTATTAGCTGAAAGTTTAAAGATGTTCCATTTCTTATCTAAGTCTTTTTATATCTGTGTCTTTGCTGATTATTTTCTAGGTGTATCAAGGAGTGAAGAAACATGGCTTCTTACAGCCTCATATGTTAGCAGAGCAGGATGTAGTTATCACCACCTATGACGTCCTTCGGTCAGAATTGAATTATGTAGATATTCCCCACAGTAATAGTGAGGATGGGCGTCGCTTCCGGAATCAGAAGCGGTATATGGCCATACCAAGTCCCCTGGTAGCAGTGGAGTGGTGGAGGATCTGTCTGGATGAAGCTCAGATGGTTGAATGTACCACAGCAAAGGTGAGAAATAGTCATGGAAAAGCTTTAGATATGCACAGGGGTGGAGGAGGGACATTCCTTATTATCTCTGTCAGCATTTAATTTCCTAGAAAATGAAATTCTTTCTCAAAATATAGCATGCATGCATGCGCACCAACCCAGAATGTTGTCTTATTCGTCCCAAATTGCAGATACACATTTTATATTTATTCATATCTTAAGCTATGTGAATGTATACATAACTGAAAGGTTTTTATTAGTTCTTCCTTGCCAGTGTAAAGACTTGAATCATTTTGTATACTGTGTCCAATAGTTTAGAGTAAAATACAATTCATAGTGGGGAAAAAAACCCATGTTTTTAGTATTCACAATCATGTCTGCTCGTTGTGGAAACTCATTTGGTAGGATTAAATAGCATAGTTCAAGATGACTGTTAATTGGTGATTCCAGAGAGACCAAATTGAGGCAGAATTGTCACTTTAAAGGAAAATTGTCTGATTTAACTCACTAAAGTGACTAGAAAGGGAGAGAGAAAGATGTAGATATTAGGCATTGAAAAAATATATAAATTAATGTATACTTTCAGTTAAATGTAATGGCAATGTACATTTAATTTGGAGTTCAGGCATTCATGGGTTTTTTCCTGAGTCATTTACTCTTGACTGTTGCTTTTTTTTCACACAATTTGTTTGGTATTCCTGTTCCCTTTGAATAGGCTGCTGAAATGGCTCTGCGCTTGAGTGGAATCAATCGCTGGTGTGTCAGTGGCACTCCAGTACAAAGAGGATTAGAAGGTAAAGTAGAATTTGCTTATGTGTTTTCTCCTTTTTGTATTAGTGTGCATATTAGTTTGAGGGAATTAAATTTTTTTGTGGAAGATTTTAATTATATTTTACAAAAGTACTTTCTCATATTTTCACAGAAAGTAATAAAACTAAACCCTGTTCAAATGGTTGGCTCTTTTTCAATTTACTACTTATACATGAATATAAAGCTTTTTTAAAAAATAAGCTCAAGGATGAATATTTCATTTGACGATGAGATCTTTGATTATGAGACAACAAATTTATAATCCTCCATGTAGTTCTATAAATAGTAACTGTAATGCATTATTAATAATGCAATATTCCATAGATCTTTATTACCCAGAACTGGTTCCCATCATGTTATTGGAGCATAATTGGAATTTAAGTGTTCCAGAGTCTTTGGTAGTAGACAGATACTTAGAAGTGAACTTGTGTAAAAAAAAAAAAAAGTAAAATCATATGTGTTGATGTGTGTGTATACACATGCATATATGTGTCCATAAAAAATTAAAAATACTATAAATAAAATTATTTTGTTGCTATTTCAACATTAAAAGTACCCTCATTTTATGAAAATAAATTGCAGCTACAAAGCACTGCTTTGATTAGAAATATTTTAGTACCTAACAAATGTAAAAATTCTAAAACTAACTTTGCAATATATTCAAAGTTGACTAATAATTTGCTCTAGGAAGTAGTAAAGAATGGTAACTTAATTTATTTTACTCACTCCTAGAAGGTGGTAGAATTGGAATAGGAATAGGGACTATCCCTGTGATTTCATTTGATAGAGGGAATTTCTGGATGAGGAACTACCCTCTAACTATGTAGGTCAGCACCTCCTCTGCAATTTACAGTCTTGGAGACTCAGAGCACTCAGAGATAAGTGACTGGCCCAAGGTCACAGAGACAGTGTGTTACAGATGGGAGACTTGAATCCAGATCTACCCAAATCTGAGACCAGGTCTTTATTACTTCATGCTGCCTCAGGCAGCATATAGTAAAAAAGCATGTATGTAAAAAATAGTTTTGTGGAGTATTTTTTGCTTCTTCCCAAGATTGTAAGTAAAATGATGGTTAAAAAGTAGGTTGAATATCTACTTGTATTTGAGCCTTTCTACCTAGAATTTCATATTTTCTGAGTATTAGCTTTCTCAGAGTTGGAAGAGTCTTCAGATGCTGTTCCAGTTTCCTGCTTAATATAGGAATTCCCCCCTTTTTAAAAAATTAATTTATTTTTAGTTTTCAACATTCACTTTCATAAGATTTTGAGTTTTAAATTTTCTCCCCCTCTACCATCCACAAGATGGCATGCAGTCTGATACAGGTTTTACATATACATTCATATTAAACATATTTTCACATTAGTCATATTGTAAAGAAGAATTAGAACCAATGGGAAAGAAAAAAGAAGAAACAAAACCACAACAGAGAGAGCAAATAGTAAGCTTCCATCTTTATTCAGACTCCATAGTTCTTTCTCTGGAAATGATAGCAATGTTGCTGTTACTATGTACAATATTCTCCTGGTTCTGCTCACTTCATTCAGTAAGGAATTCCCCTTTCTAACCTCCTTTAGGGGTTATCTATCTTCTGTTAAAGTACTTCCAGTGTTAAGGAATAAACTACCTTACTAGGCTGCCCATTCTTTCTGTGAATGGCTCAGATTGTTAGGAAATTCTTCCTTTACATTGACCAACAGTCTACTTCCTTGTAATCTCCTTTTCTCTATAACTTCTATTATTTGTTCTTAATTGTGCTCCTCTTTCAAAACTAAAGGATGATCCTAATCCCTCTTCTACTTGACAATCCTTTAGATACAGTAAGCTGACCAGTATATTGCTATCTAACTCTTATCCTAAATTAAGTGTCAGTAAATTCCTCTAACCATTTTTATAGACATTTAAGCATTTACTATGTGCAAAATATGTCCTAAATGCTGGGGATATAAATATAAACTAAAAGAAAGTACCTAAACTCCCAAGAGGTAAGATATCTGGCTTTGGAGACATGGTTTTGAAGTTCGGGAGCCAAGAACAGAGTCCAGAATGATCATAGGGAAATTACAACTAGCTGGGGCTTCTCCACAAAATGAAATGTGTCTACTGAGAAGGGAGTGGATCTTTCAAAGATATTTTCCAAATTGAGAAGACTAAAGATATGGTTGCATGTTCCAGAACACCAAGGGGCCCCAGGTACTGAGGGAAGTTCAAGGTGAAACAGCATGATTTAGAAGTCTAGGAGCTAGGAACAGATATGGGGGGTTTATGATATTGAGAGTAACAAGCAGGTATATCTTCAAATCCCAAAAATTTTTATTAGAGTCACACAGCTAGTAAGTGTTTGAGGCCAGCTTTGTACTCTTATCTTTCTGACTTCAGGCCCAGCACTCTATTTGCTGTACTACCTAGCTGCAGAGGATGAATACAAAAGTTTATCACAATTCCATAAAACTATTTGGAGTGCTCAAGCCAGCATGAACTGAAGCTGATGCTAAGGACAGACAAATGATGTTTTTTGGTTTTGTTGTATCTATATAGGGGGAAAGAAGAGACTTCAAGAAGGGTTAAGACTGCTACGGTACATGGGACAGTTATAACAACAAAAGAGAGGATCCAAGTGTGCACGGTTATTATTTAATATCACATGATCTTACAAGAATATTTTAAGAAGTGTTAAACCCCCCTTCCTGACTTTTCATCAACTGATGATTTGATAAACATGCCTTTTATGTTTTCATCTGCGTTAGTGATTTGAAAATATCTATGAGGGCATAAAATAGAGCAAGAGTCCTATAATCCACAACTAACTTCCAAATAATTTCATGTATTCCTTTAAAAAGTACTTATTAAGTATCTGCTGGGTGAACTTTCTGCTAGGCAACAAAGGAGAAATAAAGTATCCCTGATGCATGCCCTTGTTGAGTTGATAGCCTAAGATGGTAATAGGCAATATTATATTTAAGGGCTTTAGAGAACTGCAAAACAGATTGCTATCTGATGTTCTATATGATTGTTTTGTAATGGTCGCATGAATAAGGTGTCATTTTAATGAAACTTTAAAAGATGGGTAGGATTATTCAACAGCCTAAAAGGGGGGAAGAAAGGATATTGTGAGCATAGAGAGCAGTCAGCACAAAGGCATGGAAGTAGAACAACACTGTGGGGGGATGGGGAGAAGGGGAGTTAAGGGAGAGAGCAGTCCTGTTTGTTTGGAGGAGAGTAGTGTGAGATATGAGGCTAGAAAGTTTGTAATTCGAGATTCTTGGGGCTGGCATAGATCAGTTAATCAACATTCCTTGGGTTCTTTGTTCAAATACCCTACCTATCTGGTTATTATTCACCCCACATTTATTAATATTACAAATTAGGAGATTATGAGGTACAATGTCAGATGCCCAACTGAAATCAAGGTATTCTCCATCTATAACATTCTTATGATCAGCTATAGTAGTAATATTATCAAAATAGAAAATGAGATTTGTTTGACATGGTTATTTGTAATGAATCCAACGTGGTACCTTTTTGTATGACCACTTGCTTACATAAGTATTCACAAACTATCTGTGTAATCTTTGAGAAGCCATGCATTTGAGCATGCCCATGATGACTACCTGTTTAACCCAATCACAGCCAGTTTATAAAGAATGTTATATGGGAGAGATAATGTCTTCACATTGGATATTAGTTCTAAATGCGTTGTGAGATGATAGGAAATTTTGGCTCTTGGGGCTTCTGAGATATGAAATTAATCCTGAAATATGTGACCCCAAGCATAGTATAGATTCATTTGTTTATTTAGCACAAATTACGCATATTATGTGCAACATGCTCTGCTAAGCACTGGAGGAGATACAAAGATAAATATGTCATTTTTGTCCTGAAGGAACTTGATAAGATATATATATGTAAAAATACACCTCACATTTGAGAATGATTAAGCACATAAGGAGAGAGAGAGCATCCATGGCATGATGGATAGAGAGCTGGTTTTAGAGCCAGGAAGACCCAGGTTCAGGTGCCATATCTTAACCTGTACTGACTGGGTGACCCTAAGCAAGTCACTTGGCATCTCAGTGCTCTGGAACTGAATCATGTGGGGAATCCCCTACATCAGTGAAATCACAGATCCAAACACTGCCCCTATTCCTCTACTAAGCAAATAAGAGAAATAAAACAAGCAAGGGCTATGATTTTTAGATGGGAGTGAAGTTACTATAGGCCAGAGGGCATGATGAATAGTCCAGTTTGTCTGCAGCATAGTGAATTTAAGGAAGAGACGTGTGAGGCAAGGCCACAAACATTTGTTGTACTCAGATTTGAATACCAGCCCTACTTTGTTCTGTAGGTAAAGGACAGTAAGTTTTCAAGCTGTAGATGAAGACAAGGATAATTTATGTATCAATAGGATTAATTTGGCAGTAGTATGTAGGATCAACAAGAGAGAAGAGACATGCAGTTGTTCAGATAAAAGGTAATAGGATCCAGGGTGGTAGTGTAGAGGAAGATGGATACAGGCTCACTACTATTGTGAAGATGAAATCCATAGGATTTGTTTACTAAATGAATATGTAGAACAAGAGAGAAAGAGAAAGCAGATAATTCTAAGGTTGGGAAAATGTTGGTTCCAATGACAAATAGGAGAAATCAAAAAAAGAAAATAGATTTTTGGTGAAGTGATGATAAATTCAATTTAAGCTAGTTTGGCTTGAAATGCCTATCGAACACAACAATGGAAAATTAAAGACAGTATCTTAGGAGGTCACTACAAGGAACAAAGTGTATGGTAGAAAAACAAGTGAGTTTGGCACCCTCTGTTCAAATTCTGGCTCTGTCACTAATTAGCAGTTTGACCATAAGCCAAGTTATTTTATCTTTCTGTGTCTGTTTCCTCATTGGTCAGAAATGGTTTATAATTGTTAATCTTGTTTCTTATAAGGATAGAGGAATTATGCATCATGAGATCAGAGATTAAAAGTTAGAAGGGATATTAGATGTGGGAAAAGCCTTTTGAAAAAAGTTTATAATGTTTAAATACAGCTGGTAATGTTATAAATAGTATTTGTAGTAAGCTATTTTTTAGAATATACTTCTGAGTAGAAAGTACATTTATATATTAGAAAAAGCACTGAGTATATAATCAGGATACCTGGCTTTGTATCCTGGCTTGAACATCAAGTATATGTGACTTTGGGCAGATAATTTAATTTCTCTGGACCTTTAGTTCTTCATCTTAGTCAGTCAGTAAGCCTGATGTAAGCATTTTCTGAGTGCCAGACAGACACTTTTGTGCTGGAGATTTGGGGAAAAAAAATAAGGCTCTAATACTTAAGGGACTCATATTCTAATGAGAAAGACAATATACAAATAACTATGTGCACATAAAATAATATACAATGTAAATAGAAAATAATCTTAGAAGGAAGGAACTAGCAACCAGGGGAATGATAGAAAGTTGTCAATGGTGGGATTTGAGCTGATTCTTTAAAGAAGCCAGAAAAGCCAGAATGTAGATGTGAGGGATGGGAGCATTTTAGGTATGCAGGACAACCAGCAAAATGCATGGAGTCAGAAGATGGAATATCATTATGGGAGGAACATTAAGCAAGACCATTGTAGCTGAATTATTTTTTTGTAGATGAACTATATAGTTTATTATTTTTTTGTCAAATGATATTATTAACTTCTAGTTTACATCATTCATTTCTACAAGATTTTGAGTTACAAATTTTCTCCCTGTTTTTCCCCTTCCCACCACCCCAAAATAGCGATCCCACTGGATATCCCCTCTCCCATATCTTCTCCCATACCCCCTCCCACTTTCCAGTAGGGCATGGTGGATCTCTATGCCCCAGTGCCTGTTTATCTTATTTCCCAGTTAAATGTAAAATAATATTAATAATAGTCACACACACACATATATATATATTTAAATATTTGATTTTAAAACTTTGAATTCCAGATTCATTCCCTTCCTCCCTTGCTACCCACCCTTACTGGGAAGATAAACAATTCTGTATAGGTTGTACATGTGTAGCTATGCAAAACATTTCCATAGTGGATATACTGTAAAAAAGACTGGCTATATTTCCCTCCCTCCTATCCCACCTCCCACTTGTTCTATTCTCTACTTTGATCCTGTCCCTTTTCAAAAGTGGGTGCTTCTAACTTCCCTCACCCCCAGCCTGCCCTCCCTTCCATCATCCCCCTTCTCATCCCCTTTCCCTCTACTCTCCTGTTGGGTGAGATACCCTTTTTAGTGTGTATTTCATTCCCTTCTGTAATGTAATGCCAAAAGAAGGCAACTTCCCAGGTTCAAAATACCAGCATAGGTGCTCTCTATTTTATTCAGTGACAAACCAAGAACAGAGAAGATCAAAACATGACACCATTCAAAATACAGCATTTACTAAGTGTGATTAAATAATCTCTAAGTACTACCCCACCCCAGGACCTTCCAATCATTCAATCAATTACAAAGTCCGGTTCTAAATACTACTCCACCCCTAGGCTATACCTTCATTTAGTCCACCACAAAACCCCTCTTCTCAAATGGAGATTAGTTTCCAAACATAGGTAAAGTACCTTCATTTGTCAATCACAGAGCACAATAAGGTCAAAAGTTCCCCACCCCTGGATCACAATTCAATCTACCCCAGAGTTACTTCAAGTTTAAACACAGCACTTAATACCCAAATGGAGGTCTTTTCTTCATCTTGACAAGAGGCAAGTTCTCAGCAATCTTAGTTCCTGAGGAGACAAGGCTTAGCAAGGCCATAAGATACATTGCCAGTCCCTTCATGAATTCATCCTCTGTCTGTAGAACAGTCCTAGAACCCCTGAACACATTAGCAAAGCCCTCTCCCAGGATTTCTGTAAACATACAACAAGAAAATCCTTCTTCAGGGCTTCTGAACCAACAGAAAGGCTCCCAGACCCCTGCAACAACAGTACTGTCCCTCACCAGTGGACAGTATTCACTCTGTCTGCAGGACAGTCTCCAGACCCCTGCAACAACAGTACTGTCCCTCACCAGTGGACAGTATTCACTCTCTGTCTGCAGGACAGTCGCAGGCCTTCTTAGCAAACAGCCAGGTTCCAGGACTTCTTCAACAAAAGGACTGTCTTTCACCAGTGGACAAATCTGGCAAAACAACATCAAAACAGACAGACAAAGTACCAGCAAAACAGCCATGTCTCCTCAGTCCTTGGCAGTTCAGGGGGCAGGTCTCAAAAGTCCAGGGCAATTCAAAGCGGCCACCAGCAATTCTCTTAGTCTCTCTCTCTCCACGAGGTGCTGCTTCCAAAAAAGATCTTCCGCCTCTCTCCTGTCTCTCCAAATCTACATCACCAGCTCCTCCCACTTCAGGACTTTCTTTTCACATCAACAAGCCCATCCCACAGGTGGGATTAACAAACTCTGGGTTTTAATACAATTAATTTGAAAACCAAGCCAATACAGGGGAATCTTTAATTGCCATTACTATCACACCTTCCCAAGCCAAATTCAATGAGAATTAAGGTTGACCCATTCCCTTTTGCCTTCCTATTCTTCCCCTCCATTGTAACCATTTTCCCTTGCCTCTTCTATACGAGATAGTTTACCCCATTGTGTCTCTCCCCATCTCCTCTCATTATATTCCTCTCTCACCTCTTAATTTCACCTTTTAAGTATTATCCCTTCCTATTAAATTGGTCCTGTGCCCTCTCTGTATACCTGTAAACATATATACACACATTCACATGTGTATTCATATGCCCATATAGACATATATATACATATGTATATTTCTATTCCCTTCAACTTATCAAAGTTCCTTATGATTTCTTTTCCCTGTTTACCTTCTCATGCTTCTCTTGCTTCTTGTATCTGAAAGTCACTCTGGTTTTTTCAGCAAGAATGCTTGAAAGTCCTCTATTCCACCAAATGACCATATTTTCCCCTGAAACATGATACTCAGTTTTGCTAGGTAGGTGATTCTTGGTTTTAATCCCAGCTCCTTTGACCTCCAGAATATCACATTCTAAGCCCTTCGATCCCTCAGTGTAGAAGCTGCCAGATCCTGGGTTATTCTGATTGTGTTTCCATAATATTCAAATTGTTTCTTCCTGGCTGCTTGTAATATTCTCTCCTTGATCTGGGAATTCCAGAACCTGGCTATAATAATATTCCTAGGAGTTTTCTTTTTGGGATCTTTTTCAGCAGGTGATCGGTGGATTCTTTCAACATCTATTTTGCCCTCTGGTTCTAAAACATCAGGGTGGTTTTCCTTGAGAATTTCTTGGAGGATGATTTCTAGGTTCTTTCTTTGATCGTGGCTTTCAGGTAGTCCAATAATTTTTAAATTATCTTTCCTGGATCTATTTTCCAGGTCAATGGTTTTACCCATGAGATATTTCACCTTGCCTTCTATTCTTTCGTTTGCTTGGATCTGTTTAACAGCATCTTGATTTCTCATAAAGTCATTAGCTTCCATTTGCTCCAATCTAATTCTGAAGGAATGATTCTCCTCATTGAGCTTTTGAGATTCTTTTTCCATCTGGCAAATTTAACTTTTTAAGGCATTCTTCTCCTCATTGCCTTTTGAGCCTCTTTTGCCATTTGAGTTGGTCTATTTTTTAAGGTAGTATTTTCCTCAGTCATGCTGTTGACTCTCATTTCGTAATTTTCTTGCATTGTTCTCATTTCTCTTCCCAATTTTTTCTCCACTTCTCTTTATCTGCTTCTTAAGGTCCTCTGTGGCCTGTAACCAGCTCGTATTTTCCTTTGAAACTTTTGGTGCAAGAGTTCTAACTTCACTGTTTTCCTCCTGTTCCATGTTTTTCTCCTTTTTGTCCCTGAAGTAGGAATCTAATATTGGGTTCTTCTGTTTGCTTTGTTTCCTTTGCCTGGGCATGTTGCCACTTAATTACTTGACATTTGGGCTTTTTGCCACAGTAGGACTCTGCCACCAGACAGGGGAGCTTTGTACCAAATGCTGGGGTTTTCTCAGATGCCGGAGGTATTAGTTGGGTGCCCTCTCTGAGGTCTCCACATACTCTGGCAAACAGGTCACACACCCTAGACTGCAATCCAGATCCAAGCAGGTTAAAGCAAGAGCAATTATCCCTCAGATTGGTCACTTGGTTCCCCTACATTCTGCAGGCCAGGAGCTGAAGCTGCCACGTGGGGGCAGCTGCACAGCCATGGCTCCTCAGCGGTTTCTCATCCCAGGAGCAAAAGCCAATGCATTCCCAACTACTGGGTCCCAAAGTCCATACTGCACTGACCTCTCACTTTGTCCTTAGCATCTATGTGTTGATAATTCTGGATCACCACACCTGCTGGTGATCTGGAGTCCCTTTGGCCACCCTGGGGCTAAAACCTGTGACTCACAAGGGCCTTGCCTGGGCTCCCAGAGCGCTGTGCTCAGCAGGAGGTTAGCTTCTCTCTGTCATTTTATGGGTTCTGTAGCTCCAAAATTTGTTCAGAGTCCCCTTTTACATGAATTGGGAAAGGTGGAAAGCTGGGTCGCATGGAGGACCTGCTTCTACTCCGCCATCTTGACTCCGCCCCCTTGATTTCTTTGGTATTAATAAGGAAATTAAAACCAGTACCAGCTACCAACAATTCTCTTAATAGTTTTTATTTTGAATCTTTAAAATGAGAAGCAGAATATTTTCTGTGAACCATCCTTATCCTTCCATTTACTTGGCCTTTTCTGATGCAGCAGACATTGTGTTGTATATATAGTTTTTGTGTTAGTTTCAGACCAATCATTTATTCAACAACTAGAATCTCACATGTCTCTAGCAAGTGTGCCTCTAACTTTAATCTTAGGGGAATTTTAGCCTTTTAGATTAAATAGGTGTTGAATTTCTCTTTTTGCTGTGGTCCTAGGATTTTTAGGATGATAAATGGAAATTTTCTAACATACCATATTGAACTTTGTAGTGTAACCTCCCGAAGGACCCATCTAATAAACATTTTTTTATAGCAATTGGGGTTAAGTAACTTGCTCAAGGTTACACGGTCAGTTATTTCTGGGTGCAGTGCTAAGCATCTGAGCCCGGATTCTATCCCAGGTCATCCTGACTCTGGGACCAGTGTTCTTACTCACTGTGCTACCTGGCCGCCCTTCTAACATACATTTTAATTCCTTTAAAAGTGTTGTGCCCCATATAACTCATGATGTATAATTTCATTTTTTTTTTTAAACTTAAAGTAGTATTTCTAAAGAATAACAAAGAGGGGCAGCTAGGTGTACAGTGAATAGAGTACCAGCCCTGGAGTCTGGAGGACCTGAGTTCAAATCCGACCTCAGGCACAACACAAAAAACTAGCCATGTGACCTGGGGCAAGTCACTTAACCCCAATTGCCCTCTAAAAAGCAAAAAAATAAAGAATAACAAAGAAACTTAGAAACAGATTGCCTTGTTTTTTTTTTCCTTTCTTTTTAGATCTCTATGGGTTAGTACTGTTCCTTGGTGTTGATCCATATTGGGTCAAACACTGGTGGGATCAACTCCTATATCGTCCTTACTGCAGGAAAAATCCTCAACCTCTCTATGACCTTATTGCCAAGATAATGTGGAGGTCTGCAAAGAAGGATGTAATTGACCAGGTCAGTAAATTTTTTTAGTATTGTTTTAAGGATGTTTAAAACAACAA
Organism: Petaurus breviceps papuanus; assembly: GCF_028583685.1. NCBI lineage: Eukaryota > Metazoa > Chordata > Mammalia > Diprotodontia > Petauridae > Petaurus > Petaurus breviceps. Next base: position 13,509,731 of record NW_027187345.1, read on the forward strand.
CCAGTATCCTTGTAGAGAAAAAGTGTTCCATGGAGTTATCTTGTTTGCTTTTCATTCTCAGATCCAGATTCCCCCACAGACAGAAGATATGCACTGGCTTCACTTTTCTCCAGTGGAAAGACATTTCTATCACCGTCAGCATGAGGTGTGTTGTCAGGATGCCCTGGCAAAGCTTAGAAAGATATCTGACTGGGCTCTGAAACTCAGCAGCCTGGACAGGAGGACCGTCACATCTATTCTCTACCCGCTTTTGAGACTCAGACAGGCTTGCTGCCACCCACAGGCTGTTCGAGGAGAATTCTTGCCACTACAAAAAAGGTTTTACTTATAATTCCTTTATCCTGTTATTGATAATACTTAAGTAGCATTGACTCATTAAAATGATTGCTCTAGGGGAAAGAGTACAAAATAGACTCTTTCCTTACCCACTCTTATCCACAGACCCTCATACTACTGAGGTAAAGAATGACTAGATTACTCTATTGCAAATCTCTTTATTGAAACTTTTTTTTTTACTTTAGACTACAAATTAGATTTGAATTATAGTCTTTGCTGTCTTGCTGTATGGGCAAGTTTCTCAACTATCTGTGCATTAGTTTCCATATCTGTCAAAAAGACTGTTGCAAAGATGATAGGAGAATTTATTTACAAGCACTTTAAAAGTATAAAGTGCTACATGTAGTATAGGTATTAGGTATTATTGTTATTGTTGTTCTTATTAATTTTTACATATTTGAACTCAAAGCAACTAATATTTATAGTCAGTCATATCAAAGTTATACAGTAAAACTCAATTACAAGCCATAATCCGAACTGTTGGAGTTAGTAGTTTTAGGAACATGATTAATACTACTCCAAAGAAATTTCATCCTTTACATTTATTTTATTTTCTCTAAATGTACTGCCTTGGTAGCTTCTGTCTTTAACACCTTAAATCTTCAAAACTTAGAAGCAAGAGGAAAATTGATTGTAAACCAAATAGACCTCTCTTCACAGCAAAGCTTCAGTAGTTAAAATGACTAATAATTTATACAAAATGAGATGTATGGGGTATCCCAAAAGGCTTAGTGCAGTTTTAAGCTGTTAAAGTTTTAATAGTTGTTAAAATGTTTAACTTTTAGGACATCTAGTAATTTGATTGAAAGACTGAACATTTAGCTTCTATAAACCATAGTTGTCAAATATGTAGCCTGTAGGCAGTATACAGCCCACCACGCTCCAAAGCATATATCAAATCAGAATAAAATGCAATAAGGAAACATTTAATAAAAGAAATAAAAATATCTAAAACATAGATAATACTATTATGTGGTTTTCTAAGTCAGTATTCAGCCTGCAGTGATCACTGTTTATGATAGTTTCTATTTGCATTTGACAGCACTGCTGTAAACAAGTCATTCCTTTCCTATGTTTAAACCTACTATCTCATAAATGGAGCATTCAATTTAGAATGCAGATCTGTATGTACACACATATTTACATAGATATACAGATTTGTATATACAAATAGCTCTGTAAATCAGAAAACTAAGACAACAAGAAAGATAACTTTTCCTGGGTTACAAGGAAAATCAGTGACATTATTGAGATTCAGTGACAGTCCCTACTTCTTGGTTATGTAGTACTAAGTACCTATCTATTTGACAAATACAGTATTACAACTACACTTAGCATATAAAAGGTATTTGGGAGTTGGGGGGTACCGCCTACTTGTATTTTTATTAAAATTCTCCTCTATTTGTCTCTTAAGACATTTTTGCTACTGGAAATTTCCATGGTGAATCATTACTTAGTTGTCCTTCAAAAATTAACTTTCCCTCTCCTATATCTTCTGCTTAAAAAAAACATTATAAATCATCTACTCACCCCCCATTATTTTCTGAGGCAGAAGTGAAGTCATTTTACCAGATTTCCATACTGGTTCTTGCTTAGAGATGCTCCTGAGCCCTGTCAAGTTGCCAGACATCGTGCAAATATTGTCATCTTCACTCCAGAGCATTTACTAGGCCCCTATGGCAGTGGTAGTGGTTCAAAGAACTTGCCTTTGGTTTTAAGAAGAAATTTTCATAATAAAACCAGAAATACAGGATTCCTTTAACCCTGGCTAAACATTACTTCCAAGGAAGTCACTGAATAATCTTAATTAAATATACTTGTTTGCTATTGAATGTACCAAGTGGTACCTTAAATTTTGTTGATTTTGAAAAGGAAACATTTCCGATCTATTGTGGATTAAAAATATATTGGTTTCTTTTCTGAATATGGGGGGAAAAGAACTGTTTTGATAGATACTCTTTTCTGGGCATTGATTGTGATGTATTGCTTTCTGTGATAATCCTGTCTACTAATAGGCTAGATATTTGACTCATGGTTTCTGTATATGTGTACAAATGTCAATTGAAAAAAATTTTTTTCCTGATACATCTGTGATGAGAGAATCAAAACTGAGTCAATGAAGCTTACACTGCATTATTTTCTTTGATAGAGAATTTAAATCTTCTCTTGTTACCCAGCAAAATTAGTAAAGCTTTATGTAGGAAGTAACCCCAAACTTGAAGTCATATGAAAGATACCCTGTGAGCTCTAGCCATTGAGTCATAACCTCTGAATTGGCAGGCCTCCTTCCTCTCTCCCCTTCCAGGATTCATATAGTTTATTCTTGCTTGCCATACTACTACCACTGAAGACATGCCTGAGTGTTTTCTGTGTAAATTTGACCAACCTGCTATTTCTTTCAGTACCATGACCATGGAAGAATTGTTGACTTCACTGCAAAAGAAATGTAGAACTGAATGTGAAGAAGCACATCGGCAACTGGTTTGTGCTCTTAATGGCTTAGCTGGCATCCATATCATTAAAGGTAGAAGCAGATTGCTTTGTTATCTCTGATTCCCTTAAAAAAAATTCTGAAGGAGATAAAATGGAGCTTGGTACTTTAATAAGTTATAAATAAATATTACAGATGTCTCCTTTTGCAGCCTTTTCAAGATCAATAGTAACCTTTTATTACAGCAGGCACTATCAGGCATTGTGCTGTTTAGCATAGGAAATATTGTTAAAGGACAAAGTAAGGAATTAACCTTTTAATATTGGTGTAATAGTTTTTGTCATTGGTACAGAACTACCAGAAGACAAACAAAAATGCCTTTTAATTAGACAGTTCCACCATTTACTCAGCTTTATAGTAACCTTAGCATAAACTCTGTTTCCTTCCCTCTGCTTCACCCATTTATCTTCTTTGGCAATTTTCTCTAGCCTGTTCATGAGATTTTGGTTAGATTTTGAAGTTAATACTAAGTTTTCCTTTTCTTATTCTCCATCTTCCCACTTCCTCTTAAAAAGTATTTGCTTTGGTTCAGGTAATTTTATTATTAAAAATATCAAGTTAAATCAAAGAAAAACATAGTTATTAAAGAAAATCACGTGAAATAGTATTTGACTAGACAGCAGTTTAAACAATTTTAGACAATGTGATATGTAAGATATACACATCAAATATATCATGTCATTCATTTCTTCCAAACAGTTTTTGGTTTATCCTCAGGCACCAGGCATAAGTACAATAAGGATTATGCAGAAAATTTTACTATTCCCTACTTTCTATAGGCATACTTTAAAAGAAAAAATTCTTCACTCCAAGATAGACTGTTGGTAGGCCTTTTGCAGCAGACTATATCTAGCTAGCAGAAAATGTAAAAGATTTATGATTTGAGACCTGAAATGCTAGAGAAGGAACTCTTGAGGCATAAATTCATTGTCCTTGTTAAAGAAACTGTTATGAATCTTCTGCAGCCATCAGTGACAACAGCACCTCTCCACTGTTTTACAAACTCTTTAAGTATTACAGAATATTTGAATTGGGAGGAATTTCAGAGGTCATCTAGGGCCAGCTACTCCTGGAGAAGAGCTCACACATACACATACTTGACTAATAGTCGTCTTTTGCTTATAGATCTCTAGGAAGAAGAAACCTACTACTTGCCAAAGCAACCCATTCCTCCTTCAGGTAGCTCTCGTTGTTGTGAATCAACATGTGTGGACAATTATTATTATTACTCTTTTAATGGCTTCTAAGAAGGGGATGCTTTCCCACCCTATCTTAAAATCTCACCTAAAATTGACCCAGATATCTCAGAGACCACAAAATAGGTTTACAGAAATCAGATCAGAAAGTGCCCACCCACTGCTTTGTTAAGTTCATGGAAGCTTAAAGTTGGAAGACACCTTAGAAGTCATCAAGAATTCCAACAGGGGGCAGCCAGGTAGCACAGTGAGTAAAAGCACCAGCTCCAGTGTCGGGATGACCTGGGGATCGAATCCAGGCTCAGACACTTAGCACCCACCCAGAAGTAACTGGTTGTGTAACCTTGAGCAAGTTACTTAACCCTGATTGCTTTAAAAAAAAAAAAAAGAATTCCAACAGGTGACCACCCTTTACATATAGCAGCTTGATCAGAATTTTATTCTTTAGAATTGATGGGTGGAAATATTGTTGTTGTTATTGTTTAGTCGTTTTCAGTTGTATCCAACTCTTTGTGACCCTATTTTGAGTTTTCTTGGCAAAGGTAATGAATTGGTTTGCCATTTCTTTCTCCAGCTCATTTTACACTTGAGGAAATTGAGGCAAACAGTCTTAAGTTACTTACCCAGGGTCATACAGCTAGTAACTGTCTGAGGCCAGATTTGAACTCAGGTCTTCCTGACTCCAGGCCCAGCATTCTTATCCTACTTTGAGTTTATGATCTGAAATGAAAGCCGACACCAAGTGACAATTTAGTGAAGATGTCATCACAAACATATGAGGAAGAAGAACTTTTCTAGCAAATTTAAAAAATAATTTTTCTTTTAAATTAGTTTAGAATTAGCTAAAATGAGGGCAAGCATCTATTATATTATCATTTTCTGCTGGTCTCAAAACAAAAAGTAGTGTAATTAAAATAGAAGAGAGAATTTGGGAATAATAATTTAGTAGTTCAGTACTTCAGAGTACTGAGTTACCCATTGCTATGGGTAACTCCCTCAACTAAAGCAGATCACAACCAACTCCTTTATAATTGTATCAGACAGTCTTTGAAAACTACTGTGGCCAAAATAATTATCACTTTTCAACCTAAAAACCCATTTAAGTTGTCCTCATACAATAGATATACACCTATACACCAAACCTTTCTAGCTGATAGGGCCTACCAGACCTTGTGATCTTACACATCCTTTGAGAAACCAGGCTTAGCTTCCTTCCTTATTGAGGCATCAGAGTAGGAAGATAGTAGAAGAATAACATCTGCAACTCAGATTTGTATAATGCATTCCTCACAATAACTGTGTGAGATAGGGCAAATATTATTATCTGTTTTATAGATGAGAAAAATGAGAAGTTAAGACTTGTCTATGACCACACAGCTTATAAAGGTTTGAAATGGATTGTAAACCCACATCTCACTACAAGGCTGATGTTGTTCTCTGTCTGTCCTGGAAAAGTATAAAAACAAGATGAATCTAAAATATGCCTTGAAATATTTTTGTCTTCGTTAAATATAATCACAATACAGTGTTGTTTTGTGAAGTATCTGACATTAAATGCCAAAATTCACAGTTCAAGCAGCTAAGTATTCTTCCTCTCTTGACTTTTTTTTCCTCCCCTTTTCTCTTTTCCTTTTTACCCTATTGAGAAAGTAAAAAAAAAAAAAATAAGCCTATAATTGAAAGAAAAAGTAAATCATCTAATCTTATTCCAAAGTATTGGCACATGGCAAGATCTGCATGCTTCACAACTCCTGCTTGGCCAATAACATGCTTTCAGCATCTTCTGTTCCAATTATTTTTCTTTATTCACTTTTTATGGTTTTCTTCCTTTTTGTGGGTTAGAGTCATAGTCAACTATTGTTAAATATCAAAAGAAAACCATCCCAGAATACTTGTCAGTTAAAGGTATCATTTCTAAATTCCATTTGTTTGAAAATGAAATGGTAAATGAAACAAGCTTAATAGGGATTTGATGCTATGTGTCTAATAGAGTTAATTTACTGGAAAAGTAGATAGACAGAATCACATGCTTTTTTTATAATCGCACTTGAAGTTTTGTTTCTCTTATAACTAATTTTATGGAGCTCTAAAATGAATTTTAACTCTTACATTAGTCTGCTTCTAGGAAATGTGGATTTACATATGCAAATATGATACATATGTGTACTGATACCTTCATTAAATCATTGTGTTCTGCTTTCAAATAGTGTGTGTTTTTACAGATTATTAATGGAAAGAATGGACTCTGAAGTGTCAAGTAGAATGAGTATTTGGAAATTTTAGTGCCATCAAATGGCCAAAAATAGACAGGATTCTTAATTAGAATATTTTTACACATTTATATTTTCTTGCAGAAATAAACCATGTTAGACTGCATGTTAAAATGAAAAAATCAAGTTCAACCCTTTTTTGATTCTACTGCAATCACTTGTGCTTCCTTTAAGAAAATAAACATGTATATGAGTTTGTTGGAAATAATTTAGGGATAGCCTGTCATTTTACTTGGAAATGCTGCTTGACTAAAGATTCTCCATTTCCTGTAAAGGATGACATAAATGCTTGTAGAATCCATGTGCCCTTTGAAAAACCCTCATCAGAAATCTGTAAGAATTTATATAAGGATAACTAATTATGTAACTCCATCTTGAAGTAACAATTATTTGGTTGTTTATGCTTAAATTATCAAAGGCTACCCATGTTTGTTTGTTTTGTTTTAATTATTAGCCAGATGATCTGCATCCCCAAATTGAATAAGAGCTGGATGACTAACATGTTTTGAAATTATATTCCATTATGTGGGGAAAAGTCCTGAATAAAATAACTGCTGGAACTAGATTTAAAAAAAAAAAAAGATGAAAACTATGTGTTTAGAAAATAACTAAAAGGACATTTTTAAAAAACATCCCTAACTTTATATCAATAAGACTTTTAGAACTCAGTGAATTATGAATATTTAAAGTGCTGTGGTTTTGTAAAAATCATGTAACGATGCTAGCAAAACAGATGTTATTCAGCTGTGCCTTCAGCTTTGTGTTTTGAATTTGCTTCCAAAAGCAAAAAACAAGTGACATTTCTCACTCAAATCACCAGACTAGCGTCAGCTTACCTAAAAATGACATGTTGACATCCATTTGAGATGAAACATCAATACTAAGTGATAGAAAAAGAAATCATCTTTAATTATTTGGGAGTTCTGTTGGCACAGATGATAAAGTCTTAAATTACTAAGCTATAATTAATGATAAAGTACTTTGATATTTAAAATAATACTTAAATAGAAATTATTTTTCTTCCACATTTGCATGCTTTGGTAAGAGGATATTGCAAAAATTTGCTGAAATGTCTGACATGTTGTAGTTAAATCAAGTTAAAACTGATTTACCAGAACCTGTCATTAATTTCAAGTACATTAGAATTTTCCTCTCTCCTCCCCCAGTCATTTTAGCTTTTGATAAAAGTGACATTTGTTTTCCAGGTTAACATTGCATTTTTGATTTTTATGTCATTAAAAGCTAGGGAAAAAAATTTTTTTTAACTTGCTTAAGCTTCTCCTACCAGTATCATCATTTGTCTTGTTGTATTTCCTTAAAATTAATAAAAAGATCTTTAATTTTCTTATTTTTAAAATAAAACCCACACCAAATTAAATCTTCAAATGAGAGAATTTATGTTTTAGTTTAAGATTCAACTAAATGATCTCTGAAATCCTTCCTAACTCCAGAAGTCTGTGAAGTTTCCTTTCCTTCAAAAATAATGAATAGGAGCAGCTAGGTGGCACAGTAAATAGAGCACCAACCCTGGAGTCAGGAGGACCTGAGTTCAAATTCAGCCTCAGACACTTGACACGTAGTAGCTGCAAAACATTTGGCAAATCACTTAACTCCAGGTGCCTTGCCTTCCCTCCCCTCCTCCAAAATAAATAAATGAAAATAATATTAGATTACAACATTTACAGGAAATGCCATTTATGTATATAGCAGATAACTTAAGAAAATTTTTAGCTTAAACATATGTATTTTTTACTTTAAATGAACTTTAATTCTTCAGATGAATATGCCCAAGCAGTGGACCTGTACAGAGAAGTATTACGGTCATCTGAGGAACACAAAGACAAACTCAAAACAGATTCATTACAAGTGAGTAAATATTTAACAATTTTGTTTAGATATTTTTCTTTTTTTTTTTTAAATAAGATGGCTTGTGAATCCCAGTAAATGTTACTAGAGACCAACAGAACATTTCAGTTGAGGCTCATTTAAAAAAAAAACCTTACTTAGCATATTTTAATACTTTGATTTCAATAATAATAGTAACTAACACCATTTTACAAAGTATTTTGCATACATTCTTATTTCATTATCTGCTGGGCTCTCCTTCCCAGCTCCTGCCTTGTTTTACCTTATTCCCGGTCTTGGGACGTCTCCGGCTTCTTGTCTCCAAGAAGAACTTACCCCCACAGAACACCCAAGGACACGGAGGTTGCCAAGCGAGGCTGCTCTTTATTCAGTTACATCTTAACAGTGTGGCCATCAAAACACAGCAGAGTGGAACCGTGGGACAGAGAGAGCAGGACAGAGAGAGAGAGGGAGCCTCCCCTTGCTTTTTCCCTAATATCCTTATCATTCTTCTTACTGTCACATGCCATGTGGGAGCCAATCGTGCACTCTCCCGAGTGCAGGGCAAAGGAGTATGTGTTAAGAGGAGTCCGTGTTGATAAGGCATGTTCAGTGCCACATCGGCCTTTCCCAGCCTGGCAAAGTCGGCTCCCACGGCCCTGCGCTCAATGCCATGTCAGCCCTTTTGGCTCAGCAGAGTCGGCCTCCACATCTCCAAGCTCCTGCCCCTCAGAGGTCACGTGCACCCCCTCTGACATCTTGTGACTGCCTCAGTGTCTCTCATAATTGTGGCTCTATCAATTATCACAATGACCTTCTGATTTAAGTAGTATAAGCTTTTTTTATCCCCGTTTTATGCATGAGGAAAGAGAGAGATTGAGTGATTTGTCAAAAGTTATCCAGCTAGTAAGCCTTGGCAGTAAGAGGGCTTCAGACCCAGTTCTTCTTAACTACTGATCTTATGTTTGTTCCTCTGCATTCTAGAATCTGACATAGCATAGAAGAATATTGTCTACTGTTCTTTTAAAATTTCACATCACTTTGGACAGTAGGATAATGGCACTTACTTGTGGCCTGTTCATCTGCTCCAAGTTTGGTGCTTAGCACAGTGCCTAGAATATAGTAAGTGCTTAATAAATGTTTATTGACAGATTGACTGAGAACAGGATCAGAGAAAGGCCATTAGAAACTTTACCCCATTCTGCTATGGCCACAGATTACAACTCCATCTTTGGCTAACTGTCTTTCAGCCCATTTATTACAATAAAATCTATAACTACTGTTGGAAAAACCGGTGAAAACCTGTATCCTATGTATGCAAAACAAAACAGTTATTGGACAGCAAAGCAAAAGAAACATAAAAAAATAAAACTTGCCAAAGTCAAATCTGACTTTAACCTTTCTTATTTTGAAAACCCCCTCTCTAATTTGTTCATCACATTTTTGTTGCTACTAAAGATTAGGTAAATGATGAAATTACAAGTGAAGCTTTATTAAAAAGATAGGTATGCTGGTGCCACCAGGATTTGATGGAAGTTTGACTTCTAAAGTTTTTTCATGAAATAGAATTCAATATTTCAGAAAGTTGACACAAACTCCATTTATATGAAATGTTTCTTCTTTGTACAGCCTAATGTTATTGGTGGCTCATTATATGATGATAAAAGTTTTTCCAGCGTAAGCTGCTGCTCACTTGTTCCATGAATGGGATATTAAAGTTATTGCTTTTTTTTGTGTGTTATGTAGAGACTTCATTCTACACACAACCTGATGGAATTATTACAAGCTAAGCATTCAGGAATACCTCCTACCTTGAGAGATGGCAAACTTCAGGAAGAGGTGATTATCATTCCTTGCTCTGCAAGAGTGGTTTTTCAGATTTTATACTTTTTGTATTTGATATTTTTAAGTGCATGTAACATTTCAGAATGAATGTGACTATAGCTAGCCCGCTACTTCCATTTAACCTTCTTGGGATTGAATTGGATGAAGAATGTCAGCACCTATAATTATTTTTTCTCTTGAGCTACTTGCTATTGTGTAAGTAGAAGAAATATAGATAATCTGACTTTTGGTAGCCAATTGCATAGTTTGGAAATAGGCAGTAAATTAAGAAATTATAAAGGCATAGTTGTAGAAGACTTGGTTTAGGAAAAGGGTCTTTTTCTCCATATTCTGAAATGTTTACATACCAAATAAATTTACCCCAAACCAGGTTAAGAAACATTGTAGAGGAATTAAATCTTATCTTCTCTGCTTATCATTTTCCCTTTTGTCTCCATTCCCCATCTTCAGTATCTTTTATAGCCTGCAACAACTGGTGCTTCATACCTTCCTTCCCCCCAAACAACTCCATCCTTGTAAGAACCCTTGCTATTAATATAGGGTCTTCACATGTCTCTGAGCAAAGTTCAAAAATTTTCTTTTCCAATTCTAAATCTATGATCCTAGCCTAACTTATCACCCAATCTTTTTTTTTTAAGCACACTTGACTGTTATTCAAATTCTTTTTAAATACTCCCAGTGGCAGGGAGCCCACTATTTATTGTGATAGCTTAGTCTATTGTTGTTCAACAAATAGGCATATGGCAAAAGTTGGGTTTGAGGAGAGGAATACAAGTAGAGGACAAGTAGAAGAGTAAAGGTGCTTGTTTTATAAAGGCAATTTGATATTTTATTTTCCTTTTCCTAATCCCAGCTGTATTTGTAGTGCCACATACATTCAAATGAGAACACATGTACAAACACATTCAAATAAGAACACATGTGTACAAACTAGAATACATGTTTAAGCTAAGTTAAGTATCAGTCATAGAAATGTTCTTAAGATGTCATAAAAAATTGCATTCAAACTCTGGAATGAAGGTCTTTTTCTTTTTATATTCAGGCTGAACAACTTAGACAGCATTACATGAGTAAATCTAATGCAGAAGTTGCAGAAGCCCATCAAGCTTTACAGCCAGTTTTGCAGACCATCCGGGACCTTCAGAGGAAGGCAAGCTACAATTATTGATTTAAGTCACGGTTTGACTTGGCGACCTGTAATCATGATTAGTTTGGGGACCGTTCAACATCATTGTTTTTAGATTGTTGTATAGTATTTAGTCAGAAGACCTACCCAAATTTTAATCCCAGCTCTGCCACTTACCAGGGATGACAATTCCTGCTTTTGCTGTTTTGTGGGATGTTTATGTGTCGAGGGCTTAAAAATTATAGTGCTTTATGAATATCACATGAAGTGCGATGTCACCATTTCATCTAGCATATTGTGAATCTGACATATTGGGTTGCGAGGTTGTGTGTATTTGAGTTTTCCAAGAGAGTGAATCCCCAAAATTTTTATGCATTTTTAACCTGAGACTTGGTGATTTCCAAAAATAATTTTTAGGGTTGACAAAACAGTAATGCTGTGCCCACTTTGGGATGAAACAAGAACATCTTACCCTTTGTAATTTTCCATTTTGTAAAATAATTAAAAATGGAAGTCCAAAATAAATAAATAACTGCTTTTTATTCTTTAAGGTTTGAGTAGTCTGTCTTCATGTTTCTTCACCAAACATTTTGCACTTTTGTGAATGTCTCCATAGGGTTATCTTAGATTATATTTTGTTTAAAATCTAGTTATGCCACTGCTATTAAATGATTAGAAATAATGCCTTTCTTATAGCTAGAGAGAAGGACTATAGATTGCCAGAATAAAATAATTGCCCCTTAATAGTCCAGAATCAATGGTATAATATTTTATAATAGTTTTACCATATGTGTAAACAGTAAATATTCATATATCCAGAATGCTTGATCAGTAGTAGTTCTTTTTAGTAGACTAAACAAAGAACTACCTGTTCAGGGGATAATATTAATAATAATAATTAACATTTATATTGTTGTCTAGTCATTTTAGTCACGTCTTACTCTTCTGACCCTGTTTAGAGTTTTCTTAGCAAAGATACTGGAGTAGTTTTCCATTTCCTTCTCATTTGACATATGAGGAAACTTTCTGTCCTTCCAGTTCATTTGACATAGGAAGAAACTGAGGCAAACAGGATTAAGGGACTTGCCTAGGGTCACACAGCTAGTAAGTATCTGAGGATGTATTTGATTTCAGGTCTTCCTGGCTCCAGTGATAGTGCTTTTTCCTCTGCACCTAGCTGCCCAACATTTATGTAGCACTTAAAGATGTTTAGGTGCTAGACTGCCAGGTATTGGAGGATCAGTGACTGAACCAGGAAACAAGGAGATCTGAGTTCATATCCAGCCTTTAACCCTGACAAACTGTGTCACTGGGCAAGTCAGTTAACCTCTGTTTGCTTCAGTTTCCCTAACTATAAAATGGGGATAATAGCAGCACCTACTGCACGGTTTTTGTGAAGATAAAATGAGATAATATGTATAAAGCACTTTGCAAACCTTAGAAATGTTATCTATTATCATCATTTCCATTGTCATTTAATCCTTACAATAACTGTGTGAGGTCGATACTGTCAGTATCATTAGTCTCCCCATGTTACAGATGAGGAAACTGAAGAAGAGAGGTTAAGAGCTCAGGATCACATGGTTAGTAAAAATCAGAAGTGGGATATGAATCCAGGTTTTCAGACTCTAGGTCTGTTACTTGCTCCATTCTCCTTTGCAGCCTCATAGTGCATTTATCTTTGTTTTGGGGTTTGTTTTTTATACACAGAAAAGCTCTTTGAGGGCAGGAACTGTCTTTTCCTTTCCTTGTAACTCTCACATTACCTAGCATAGTGCTAGCCTTATACTAGACACTCAATAAATATTCACTTAATGATTGATCTTTTGGGGGGGTTTCCCCTGCAGATTCATTCAGGCTCACCTTGGTGGCTAGATGTGATCCAGTCAGCAATTCAATATGCTATTGATGAGGAACTTGTTCAGCGTGTGCAGAATGAAATAACCTGTAACTACAAGCAACAAACAAGTAAACTTTCCATGGCAGAGAAGTAAGAAAAAAAAAATCTAAATATAAGTGCTAGGTTGTAGTATCTTTGAGATCAGACTTATCTTATCTCTGTATTGCTCATAGTACTTCAGAGAGTACCTGCTTATAATTACTCAGGATCACTCTTAAAGAGTCAGTGTTACATGGTGAAGAGAGAAATGGTCCATAAGTGAGGAAGATGTTCAAGTCTCATTTAGGACTTATACTGACTGAGTGATTATGGGAAAATCACTTAACCTCTCAGTACCCTAGCAAAACTTCTAAGGCTCTAAATTATAGAATAACTGTCCATATAAAGAGTTCCCTATATCAGTGAAATCACAGCTATGTTCCAGAAAAGGGATATGGATAATAACTGGACCTATAATTTCATTGGTATAGGAAACCTCCCAGATGAACAAATGCCTTAGACCAAGGCTGGCTGATTCCTTCTCTGCAGCTTATGGTCTTAGGGAGTTGCCTAGATTGGAGAGGGGTTGTCTGACTTTAGAGATTTACAAGAAAAATTTGTGCCAGTGGCAGGATTTGAGCCCAGGCCTTTTTGACTTTCAAGGCTAGCCCCTCTGTCTACAGCTCCATTCTGCCTTGAAAAATTCCCTCTTTTGTACCAAGCAAAGTTTGTTGTTTCTCTTATGTCTGTTGTAATCAAGCAAGGCTATCCTTGAACCATATTTTGGGAACTCCTCCCCTGTCCTACTCTATCCTGCTGTCAATGTTCTGCTCCCTTCTGGTAACGTGCACACTTCTATGTCACTCACTTTTCATGCTTGTTCATTGACTGCCAAGGTTCCCTGCAATAAGGAAGAAAATAAGCATTTATTAAGTGCCTACTATATACCAGGCACTATGCTAAGCACTTTACAAATATTACCTCATTTGATCCCTACAACAGCTCTGTGAGATGCTGTTTTCCCATCTGAGGCACGCTGATTAGGTGACTTGCCCAAGGTCATATAGACCTAGTAAGTATCTGAAGCCAGATTTTAAGTCAGGTTTTCCCTACTCCCTACACAGCATTCTCTCTACTGTGCCACCTAACTGCCTCTACAGTCACCTTTCACCACACCCCATTTTCCCAACCTTTATGCCCTTCCATAAAAATATATCTGTCTCTTGCATCATTCCTTGCTGTGTAAAAGGAGATATTCTAGAGATTTTTCTTAGTTATATTCTTAACAGATGATGAGTACTCTCTCTCAGATAACATAACCTCATTTTATCAAAAGCCTTCAGTGTCTCCACTCAAAAATGTGAGCAATTAGTAAACCAGACACTATGAGAGACCTATTGGAATAAGACATTTTAGTGTGTTATAAAGTCTCTTTCACCTCTAAATTAGTGAATTGTAAGAATATTCTAAAGGGCTCTAAATGCCAAGGTGAGGAGATAAGAAGCCATTGAAGATTCAGAATTGTTTACTTTATCATTGTACTAGTTTTCAAAGGCAAAATGATGGGCATTTTCCCATTTGTTTTGTCCCTTAAAGTTGATTACTCCTCATCTTTTTTAAATAAACTTTGGGCCTTTTATTTTGGGATCTAAGTGAGAAAAGGCTTTGCACTTAGATACTAGGGAAGAGCTATTTTGTGATTATGGTTTTGTTCTTAATAGTTCAGCCTTGACAGTCAGCAAGCTTTTGTTAAGTGCTTACAATGTGCCAGGCACTGCACTAAGCAATAAGGATACAAAGAAAGAAAAAAGACTTAGCCCTTACCCACAGGAAGCATATTTTCTAATGGAGAATAGACAAAAAGTAAATAATTAGGTACATAGAAAATATATGCAGAGTAGATAATGGTAATCTTAAAGGGGATGGCATTAACGGCTGGAAGGGACCACTTTCCTGCTGAAGATGGGATTTGAGCTGAGCCTTGAAGAAAGCCAGAGAATCTCAGAACAAAGTGGAGTGGGCAGAGCAATGGGGGAACAAGCAGGAACAGTGAAGAAAAACATTGATGGGAGACAAAATGTTGTATAGGAGGAGCAGCAAGTGGTCCAGCATAGCTTGATCACAGAGTATGTGGAAGTGGGGGAGTAAAGTATGTGAAGTCTGGAAAGGTAGAAAATGGATGGTTTTATGAAGAACTTTAAATGCCAGACAGAACACTTAATATTTGGTCCTAGAAGGTAGAGGTGATAGGGAGTCCCAGACTACACTTTAGAATAACTACCATGGTGCCTGAGGAGAGGATGGATTGAAGTGGGGAAAAGACTTGATCCAGGGAGATCAATTAGAGGGATGGAATCCTAATAAAGCTGACCCCAGCCCCAATATTCTAACTTCATTATAGGCCTGGCCCCACTGAACTTCAGACCCACTGTACCTACCTAGCCACCTACCCCCACCCTCCTCACCAATGTCCTAACTTCTTCATATATGCCTCACTGCTCACTGGAACAACAGGTGTGTCGCTGAACTCTTAGTTAACATAGAAACAGGAGTCTGTGTGATGGGAACCCAGCCACTCCCTCTACCTAGTCACTGCCCCCAGACCCATTCCCACAGAAACAGGTGTGTTCTTGTATTCAATCAGAATCACATCATCCATCTAACCCTAGTCAGGACCACAATAACTAGCCAATTGGAGGGCAGCATGACCAGAATGTTTAACCACCGAACCATAGATGGGACCCTTCCTCCATTACCTAATCCCTTAACAAACTCCTCCTGCCTTTTTAATATTAATCATATTCCTCTGTTCTGTGTAAATTTTGATTATGTAATTGCATCTTTACCCTATAAAAATTATCTTGCTTTCTCTGAAGTTGCTGGTTCCTCTTGGAACTTAGCCTGCTTCATGAGAGGCATCAATCTCAATAAATGCCTATACTTGGATTAGAGGTGGTCTCACTCTGAATTCTTTGAGACAGTTCCACCACAACACATCATGAAACTCTTAAGTTTTTGGGTGGTCAAAGCCCCCACAGCAACAGTTTTTGGCATCCCTGGGTTTAAACTGCAACAGTTATGTCTATGGATCCTGGGAAACTGAACTCTTGAGAAATAATTTAAAAAATCCCCTTTGCACACACTAAAATCCACCTTACACTAGAAATTCATCTTACATGTGGTTTCTAAGTTAATATGGGGCCCATAGGGATCCTTATGGGTTGTTTCATGGCTCAATTTCTTTTTGAGTTTGACAGCACTATTGTAGTTCATTTCTTTTTGATGACAGTATGTTGTGTTCTTATAAAAGGTGTGGGAGGAACGCAGAGAATAGAAATTTTTGTATTTCTCCAGTAAAACCTAAGCTTCTTGAGGGTTAAGAACTGATTTTTGTTTCGGCTTTATATCCCTGATGTCCTAGCACATGATCTGAACTTTTGAATTTTTGTTGAATTAAATTGATGATTGTGTGCTTTTTTAGGATGGGACTGTGTCATCTAGTACTTTTTTAATCCTCTTTAGCTACTAGCATATTGTTGTACACATAGGCATTCATTCCATCAATACTTGGTGATAGGTATGAATAAATATATAAATACTTTCTGAATGCCAAGCACTCAGAAAGGCTTCATACTACAGGATTCCAAGGTGAAGTTTCACAGCAGCTCTGATGACACTGTAATGCTTTGGTTGGCAACCATTGCCTGAGCACCCTGACCTGCTTTTTGTGTTGTTGTCGTCATTGATGGTGGTGTTACTATTGTTGGGGATCAGGTTCCGGGATTGCAGAGGTCTTCAGTACTTACTGACAACACAGATGGAAGAGCTAAAGAAATTCCAAAAACTTGTGAGAGAGGCTGTGAAGAACCTGGAGGGCCCTCCATCCCACGATGTCATTGAAGCTGCCACAATCTGCCACCTTCGACCTGTCAGACTGCCCCTCAACAAGTAGGTAAAAGAAGAAAGCATGTATTGAGGTGTCAGTGCCCTTATCTTCTTTGATTTATTTTGGTAGAATAAATAATAACTAAAGCAGTGAAGCCTTTGCATTTGATTTCAGAAAGAAAAGTAAACTTCATATTGATCCAATATTTTTAAGCAAGACTTAAACACTTTCCACTTTTCAACCTGTAATTTGCATTCATTTTTTCCCCACAGAATAGTTGAAAATTTAATATGTGCATGTGTTTTTCCTAACGTGAACAAGTGGGTTGCAAAATACTCAACACTCTCCTATAAATTACCTGATTGCTAGTTACAGCTGAAAATGTTTTTCTTGGTGATCTCTTCTTTTCCAGCTGTGTCTTTTGTAAAGCTGATGAATTGTTCACAGAGTATGAGTCGAAGCTATTTTCTCACACGTAAGTTCTCTGATTGCTTATTTCCCATGGGGAAAATGAAATATGGGTTGTAGTGTTCTGAGCCTGAGATTACATTTTCTTCAAAATGACCATGCTTCCAATTTTTCTATTGGAAAATTAACCATTGGAAAAAAGAGATTGACAACAGTGTTTATAAGTTATATGGTTTTTCCCCCAGAGTAGCTGTGAGTGTATGTTCATACAATTCATATATGTGTATATACGTACATAATATTATACATTATATACATATACACATATTTTTAAAACTTTTAGCTCTTTTAAAGACAACATAAGGATATCCAGTAAAAGAGTTTTAATGTGTAGTTTTGTTTTTACTGCAGGGAGCAATCCCAACAATAAATCGCCTGCTATTTAACCATTTTTTCATCAATTAAGGCGGTGAGGGTAAAATGAAATCAGGTGCTTGTTTTCCTAAGGAAATGATGAAGACGGGGTTTCCCCAACCTTCTTAAGGACTCTAGTAGGCAATCTGTAGGTGATATTAGTTAATCCTGAAGCAAATAATAATAGCTAGCATTTAGATGGAGCAGTGGCTAGAGTGCTCAGAACAAAGTCAGCAAGACCTAAGTTCAAATGTGGCCTTAGACACTTTTTGTGACCTTGAGCAAGTCACTTAACCTCTGTCTGTCTCAATTTCCTCAACTATAAAGCAGGAATAATAATAGCACCTACCTCTCAAGATTGTTGTGAGGATCAAATGAGGTGACATGTGTGAAGCACTTAGCACAGTGCTTGGCAAATATTCAGTATTCTGTAAATGCCAGATCTCATTAGTATCATCATCATAAGTATTAATAGTTTCCTCCAGATATCTTATTTCCCCTCCTCCTTCCAGTGCTCCTCTTTCCCTTTTCATAGTCTGGTAATTTTCAAAATTTCTGTAGTTCCCAGAAAACAACAAAGAAGTTTCTATACCTATAATGGGAACGCAGCAGAGCAAACCTCAGCGATTTTGTTTTTCTCCTATCTCTCCCCCTAAACATTGCTCACTCACCCTGCTTCTCCATAAAGGCAGAGTGTGGGCAAGTTCAGCAGCTATCATGGTGAGAAATGTCTTTCCCTTGTGTATTTTAAGGGTGAAAGGCCAAACTGCAATTTTTGAGGAGATGATAGAAGATGAAGAAGGCCTGGTGGATGACCGGCTCCCTACCACAAGCCGAGGACTGTGGGCGACCAGTGAAACGGAGCGCTCTTTGAAAGCAATCCTGTCTTTTGCCAAAGCACACCGACTAGACCTCAGACTCATTGAGGAAGGGAATACTTCAATGGAACTCTTTGAGGCATGGAAGAAGGAGTACAAGGTAGAACAGAAAAACTTTCTATTTGAGTTCTGCAGTGAATGATCAAGAGGCAGCACAGCACAGCAGATAGAGAGAAGACCTCAAAGCTGACCTAAATTTTGGTCTTAAGGCCTGCCTCTATGACCTTAGGCAAATCACTGACCCTCTCAGCACTATAGACAGTTCTGAAACCCTAAATTGCAGAGAAAGTGCCTGTATGCATTGTGGTCAGGGGGTTGGTTCCCTGTGCTAATGAAATCACAGGTTCAGTTCCTGTCTTTCCTTTATTGAATGACTAGAAGCAAATTATTCATGAAATAATCATGCAAATATCAAACCTTTCATTTAGCATTCAAATTTGCAACTAGTAAAAATCCTTGCAAAAAGTTAGCTGATGTGTTCTCCCCTTTGGTTTAGTACTATTATTACTTTGATACATTCATGGATCATTTACATCACTTAAGCTTAGAAGTCCTCCATGCCTTCTCATTCTGTACAATTCTTGTCTTTTCAAAAATCTTCCATCATTTCCACCTTAATACACTGGAAGCTTTCCTTTCATTAACTCGTTTTTTTAAAGCAGTTGGGGTTAAGTAACTTGCTCAAGGTTACACGGCCAGTTATTTCTGGGTGTGGTGCTAAGTATCAGATCCCGGATTTGATCCCAGGTCATCCCAACTCCAGTGTTCTTACTCTCTGTGCTGTCTGGCTGGCCCCTCTCATTAACTCTTATGCCACTATAATACCCACATGCCATTGTACCACTCAGGCTTTCCATCTGTTTTCTCTTCCCAGACATCTTCAGGTGTTCATTTTATACTCTACTTGGGCCAGTATCCCTATTCACTTCCCATGTGAGATTAGATTTTAAATTTTTCCCCCCTTTGGAAAGGTAGGCCAAATTGGGGTTAAGTGACTTTCCCAAGGTCACACGGCTAGTTTTTTGTATAAGTGTCTGAGGCCAGATTTGAACTCAGGTCCTCCTGACTCCAGGGTCAGTGCTTTATTCACTGTGCCACTTAGCCACTCCTCCCATGTAAGATTAGAAGTTTGCCCTGGAAGCCACACTGGGTTTTGTCAGGCCTGCTTTGACCTTAACTTCCTCAGTTCCAGGCCTCTACCCACATTTCCTGAACATCTCCAGGACATACTGCTGCTGACTCTATCCTTCCACCACCTTTCATTTATATTCCTTTAGGTATTGTCTTCCATCTTTAGATTGTAAATTCCTTGAAGGTAAGGATTATTTACCAGCTTTTTTTATATCCCCTATGCTTAGCACATTACCTAACACATAGTAAATACTGAATAAATGCTAGCTCTGGTTACCTATCTACATATCTACTTGTCTATTTAATTTTCATTAAGCCACCTACTTTTTCATGCATGCATTTCTTTGTTGATGTCTTTTTGTCACTCTTATTGCAATTCTATGAAATTGGAGAAGGATGAGTTCTGTATGTCTCAGCTCCAACACAGTCCCATCCAAGAAACTTGAGCCATTTCTTCCCAACCAAAAATATTGCCTCCTACTTCTACACTGCACTTTGTTATAAACTTGTGGAACTTCTTTCTCCCTCACGTTTCTATTATAAACACCTATGCATTTGTCTTATATCTCCTACAATACTGCAGAATCGTGGGGTGGCTAGGTGGCACAGTGAATCAGATCACTGACCCTGGAGTAAGGAGGACCTGAGTTCAAATTTGGCCTCAGACATTACTAGCCATGTGACTTTGGGCAAGTCACTTAACACCAATTGCGCTGCCCTCCTCCCTCCAAAAAAGCAAAAAAAAAAAAAATATATATATATATACTACAGAATCACTAAGGTCAGAAGCCATTTATCTTTCATTCCCCAGCAATAGCACTTGTTCTTTAGGTGTTTGTACACTCTAGTGGAATGGGCTTGTTGTACTGCGCCTGCTTTTCTGTTGAGATGGTTTGGAGAAAGGAGGAGAAACAATGCATTTCAAGCCTCATCCTAGACTCCTTTGACAGACTCTTGGGAATCTGAGAGCTTACTTGGAGAAAAACAAGCAGGTTACTTGCTTTCCAAAATGCGGCAAAAAATTCCCTTAGCCACCAAAGACAGTGAAAGTAGTTGAATTACCTTGTATCGATGGAGCAGTTGCATAGAGTTTCATATACAAATGGTAAGTTTGGGTAGAGATAAGCATTCTGAACAGATAATTGCAGCTAGATAAGTCAGCTAGAAGATATTGTGGGTTATGTAAAAATGCATGTGACAAGAGAAATTATAGTGGTGATTCTGTTATAAAAGAGCTTTGTATAATCTATATAATATTGATTCAGAAACTTCTAGGATTTAGAACAGGAAAAAACCTTTGAAACTTTTTAGTTCAATCCTGTCATTTTACAGATGGAGATACTGAGGGCCAGAGAAGTTAAGTGACCATAGTTCCCAAGGTCACAAAGGAATCAGTCGGTCAATGAAGGATTTTTAAAAGTCCTGTAAAGGATTCTATGAGGCAGAGGTAAAGAGAGAGTGCTAGGAAATCCATGAATAATAAGATTTGGGCCCAGCCTTCCAGGTGCTCCTAATCCAATTATGTTGAAAACTACCGTAGGGATTATCCAAACTAGCCCCTTAATTTTAAACATTAGGAGAATGAGGTCTAGGAAGTGGAAGTGCCTTTACCCAACTGGATACACAGCTGTTTAGCCGCAGAGCCAGAACCAAAGCCCAAATTGTCTAATCCTTAGTCCAGCGCTTTCCTGTTACTATATTGCTGCACATTCCCTAGCTCAGTACTATAGGGGAGTGGGAACTAGCTCTGAAATCCAGGAACCTGTATTCAAGCCCCATTGCTGATTCAGAGATCACAATTTGTGGTGTGCTTTCCCTGCTAAAATGGCCTTGAAGAGGGCAATGGGAGGTCAAGGAAACTATAGTAAGAATTTGATATCACATGTTTAGCTTGTGTAAAGTGTGATAGCCCAGGCTTCCCACATTATTAATCTGAATTACTTGAAAGTTTGGTTTCTCTTTCTTTTTTTGCTCATCTATATTGTGTTAGAATTATAAGTTTCCAAATTAGATAACTAAAATTGTGTGGATAGGGAAATAAATGAGCCATCTTGTATAAGTGCTTGGCATTATCTCCTAAATGTTAAATGGCCAGAGAACTTTGTGAACCTTCTGTCTTATGTAATACTAGATTTCCCTAACGATCTCAATGAAGATTTTTGATTAATTATCCCACATTAGGGTTCAGTGCACAACTTTTATTCTAATTTTTCTTCTACAGTTGCTTCATGAATATTGGATGGTACTGAGGGACCACGTGTCTGCTATTGATGAACTTGCAATGGCTACAGAACGTCTAAGAGTGCGGCATCCCGATGAACCAAAGCCCAATCCTCCTGTTCTTCACATAATTGAACCTCATGAAGTAGGTTGCCAGTGAATCAGACCCAGACGGTATAGCTCAAAAGACTGTAGCTGACTCCAGAGACCTGGGCTGGGGATTATGTAGTGTAAACAATGAGTTAATCCACAAGTCTTAGTGAGCCTACCTATGTGCATAGCACTTACTGTTTAGATGTACAGACCCCTATATCCTACAGGGTTTTACATACACATTTCGGATAGATTATTCCTTACAGGAGATGTCTCAGAAAAAAATGTCCTATGAGCATTTTAGTCTTCTGCTTCAATATCTCTCACACTTTCAAAGATAGGAAAGTCTTCTACTTAAATTTCGTATTTTATTATTTTAGCTCTTTACCAGAAGAGAACAATTCATACCGTGTTTCCCCGATAATAAGACCTATCCCGAAAATAAGCCCTCCCCTTACTGTGTAAGATTCCTCGAAAATAAGCCCTCCCCCGAAAATAAGCCCTATTGAGATTGCTACTGTCGTGAAGGTGATCCCCTGTGCTACACGCTACATTACAGTACCTTCTGTATGCACCATCCCCCCCCCCAGGTAAAACGCACACCGCGCTCCGAGCTGCATCCAATCAGAGCTGCAGCAGTGAGCGAGTCATCCTGTTCTTCCCCAGTGATTTGCTTATTGAATAAAGGTACATTTTTTTGTTCACATTTACCTGTTTATTAAAATTGCTGTCAATGTTCATTAAAATAAGCCCTCCCCTGAAAATAAGCCCTCTGGTGTTTTTCTGTCCAAAAAATTTAATAAGATAATGTCTTATTATCAGGGAAACACGGTACCTGTTCTATGGTAAATCCCTTTGTGTCTGAAAAATAAGTTATTTTTAATTGATTCCCAATATCATGCTAAATAATCTTCATTCTTCTACAGTTTCTTTTATAGGTTCCTTTTCCTAAACATTCGGCCATTTTATTTGTTTACAATGCTTGAAAATTTTATTTTCATGAAGCTAGAACTAAATAAAGTTCAGATACCTCTACCTAACTTAGCTAAGGGTATATTAATGTTTGTCTTTATGATCCCACCATTTTTATAAGAACATAGAAACAAGAATTTTTTTTTCTCTCTAGGTGGAACAAAATCGAGTAAAACTATTGAATGACAAGGCAGTTGCCAAATCCCAGCTTCAGAAGAAACTTGGCCAGCTTCTCTACCTTACTAATTTGGAAAAGGTTGTAATACCTCCCTTTATGCATATTGTGCTGTCATGGTACCCTCTAGTGGAAGTCAAGCAATACTACAGTTAATAACAGTGATTTTCTGCACTATTTAGATTGTAAAGATATATAGAATGCCCCAGGCAACAAACTCTCTAAGATTATAAATTTCAGAGAAGGTGATGATCTGCATTGGTCAAGTTCTCACTGGGAGCTCCCTATACAGATTAAATCATAGGTCTAGTCTTAAAAAAAAAAGTTGTGAACTCTGGCTATTGTTAATATTTTCCAAAGGAGTATAAAAAGAACATATCTTTCTTAGGAAATCTAGAGATAGGCACATGTAGCAAGGAGTATATCACTGTATGTGAGTTTACAGGTATATGGAGGTGCCATGCACATTATAGTACCTCATAATTTTCACATATACTTGAGTATCTTCCCCCTCCTTGAGCTGCTTCAGTTACTACACCTCTTCCTTACCACCAACTGTTAAATTACACTGAAACTCTCTTAGGACCCTAGGGATAACACAGTGTGGGAGAATAAGAGCTGAAGTGGAGAAAAGGGAGAATGTATTCTCCCACACCGTGTTATCCCTAGGGTCCTAAGAGAGTTTCAGTGTAATTTAACAGTTGGTGGTCTCTCTCTGAGAACCTAGACCTGCCAGTGTGAGGAAGAGATCATTTAAACCTGAAGTGATTTAAGTATTCAGAAGTAGTTGAAGAGTTAAATTGTGAAATGTCTAGCTAAGATTTGTAAACTGTTATTTTAAGTGGACATAGGGCTAAGGATCTCTGGTGGATTGCCATTGTGACTCCATTCCCTGCAGTGGTTATTCAGGACTATAGACAAATGAGGATCACTTCTAATCCAGAAAAGCTACTGGAATCCACGAGAAGGAGTAGATCATTGGGTACTTTAAACAAGTATAGCTCATTGAAAGAGAGGAAACATTTTTCCTGTAGAGGGAAATATGCCTGAATAATGAGGTAGATTTCTTGAAAACATAAGTAATCATTTGGATAACGTAAATAATCTTTTTGAATAGTTGTAATTTATTTAGATTTTAGGTTTTCAAAAGATTGCATACTCAAAAAGAAAAGAAGTGAGCAAAGTGGAACAACTGTTTTGTCATAGATAGAGCCAGGAAATAAAAGATTTTAATAATTTAATCTATGCTTATATTATGAAGGGCTCTGAGCTATCAATTATGACCCAAGAAAATGAGCCTGGGAGCCCTCATAGACTTCCACTGAAAACATTAGCCCAGTGTGCTACTCTAACTTCCCAGAAGTGAACATAAGCAGTGTAGCAGTTGAAAAATAAGGCATTATCTTACCTTTTACAAAACCAAATGTATTTGTATGCAAAGCACTGTATACCAGTCAAGTCACCACATCTCAAGAAAGCTACTCTACCATGTAGAGTATCCAGGGAATTGCAAAATAAAATGTTCAAAAATACCAAGTTTAAGAGGATGCTATAATCTACATGTTATTTCCTCCTGGTAGAATGTAAGCTCCTTGAGGGCAGGAACTCTTATTTTTGTCTTTGTATCTCTAGCTCCTCTCACAGTGCCTAACTTGTAGTCAGCACATAATAAATGCTTAATAAATAAATTGATAGACTGAGAGTGAAGACGTAGCCATAGTAAAATCATACATGGCATGCAGAAGATTAACACATATATTTACCACTTCTACAAAAAATTGACCATTTCATTTTTGTCAAAAACCTTCTACACCTTAGTAAACAAACTTAATGAGTTGCTGTGGCCAGGATTTTAAGGTTTGCAAACCATTTATCAAATATCATCTTATTTGAACTTCATAAGAAGTCTGTGAGGGAGATGCTGTTTTCCCCATTTATACATGAGGAAATCAAGGTTGAGAGAGTTTGAATAACTTCCCCGGGTCCATACATCTAGTAAGCATGTGAGATAAGATTCAGATTCAGGTTTTTCTAACACCAGGTCTAGCACACTATCCATTATATCATCTAGGTATAACTACCATACAATGGAGCTGAGAAATATAGTAAATTAACGCAATTATAAATCAAGTTGCTTGATATTGTGTACTTGTTTAAAAGTAATTATTGAAGGATACATGCTAAACCTACAAAATGTGAAATATTAAGTCAGGTCAAAAGCTATCACTCCCATTGTTTTGTATTGTATAAATAAACCAGAATAATCTCTTACTGAGGCAGCTAAGTGGCACAGTGAATAAAGTACTGGGCCTAGGGTCAGTCTTGGTCACTTACTATGTGTGACACACCTGTATGACCAAGTCATTTAACCTCTGACTGACTGCCTCAGTTTTTTCAACTGTAAAACAGAGATAATAGTAGCACCTGCTTCCCAGGGTTCTTGTGAGTGAGGATCAAATAAGACAATAAAGGCAAAGCGCTTAGCCTAGTGTCTGTCACTGTAGTAGATCCTTAATAAATTCTGTTCTTTTCCCTTTCCCCACAACCCTACCAACAAATTACCTGGATATATTTGACATCATGGTCAAGCTTTACTTACACTCTACCTCTAGTGTAGTGAGACATTCATATAATTTTGACTAAGTAGAGTGAATTGTTGCCTAGTAATGTCATCATTGTATTACCATATTCAGTTATGTGTTTTCTTTAACTACTTAGCTAAATTGCTAGATGCTAATGGTTGATCAGATATGCTTTGGGTACAACTCCCCCACTCTTAGCTTGGGCCAGCCCTTGGGTCCCACTGGTCCTGGGGCCTCAGAAACCCAGGAATGCAATAAACTACTCCCCCTGGTAACAGAAACCCTACTCTACTCTCACAGTCTCTGCTTGTTGATCTACTCCCACTCCAAAACCTCCAAATTCCCATCCCTATCCTTCCTTCTTCCTGTCATTTGTCAGGAGACCAGTTGTTTCAGTCTAGTTATGGGTCTGGTTCATTGTTCTTCACAGTCAATATTTGATACCGTATAGATGCATGCATTTGTAAAATCAGGCCTACCCAACCTGTGGCCAACTGGCCACTTAAAACCCTCAGACCTCTTGCAGCATGCCAGAGGATTTCATGCAACTTGCAAAAAATGTAAAGAAAACATTCTTTGTAGGTTGTGCAGGCCTGGTATAGATTATTCTATCAAGGCTTGTTTTCTAAAGATTAATTTACCGTATACAGTTAGTTGTGAATCAGTTGAAGATATTTGCAGATGTCTATCAAAGTGATATGTAAAAGAACAGATAAAATATTAGTGTTTTTACATGTAGTACTTCTGGGTTTATTTAATTACTAAAGCATTTTATATACTCTAGGTCTCCTAGTTATGGCAGTGAATTTACATTGATTAAGCTTCTGTATAAAATTAATATAGTTGGTATTAATTGTCAGTTCTCTTATCTCCTGAATCGTTGAGATCAGAGACCCATTTTGGTAGTTCAGTAAGGTTTAGAAAACATTTTCCCTAAAAGTTAAAATTGGATTTATTGTTATTCAGGTTATTCTAAAAGTATCTCATAGTTTCCAGATAAATGATTTTACTTCTTTACCTAGATTACTATTCTTTTCATCTAACCCCTAAAGGGTTAGGTAATTATTTAATTTAATTTTTCGTTAGGAATTTCAATCAAGTCCTCCCCTTGGAGATTATGTACCCTTGCATTGAATTATTTAATAGAGATTTTGAACAGTTAATACTATTTTTAGTTATAATTTGCAAGTCTTTCCTTCCACATCAGCAAGTTCTTTTCATCCCTTCTACTGATTTCTTTTGCTTTACTAAAGAAAGTAAAGATTCTGTTTGGAAGCTAGTAGTAATTAGAATACATATCAAACTGTAGATTTTCTGAATTTATTTTTAAAATTTGCAACAAATGACCTAAATATGGATGCAAAATAAATAGGAAGGCCTCCTTCATAGTCACAGTGCTCTTTTGGCTAAAAAAATCTTATTTTTACATCTTAATTGGTAAGTATTTAAAGCGAAACAATATTCCTTTGCAGTAGAATGGAATTTTGAAGAATTAGCAGTTATGTCATATTTTGTCTCAAATTGCATTCCCTAGCATATTCATAGAAGTTTTTAAAGTACTGACTTTGAAATAGAGCACCAATGTTCCACTTAAGGAAACACTTTGTGGCCTTAGTGATAGCAGAATGTGTCAGTTACTAGTACTGATCAGATTATATCTTAATTATGACTCTGATATTATGCCTCCAAAATCACTATTTCCATAATGTCAGTTCAGGCTATCACATTTATGAAGTACTTACAAGATGTTCTGGGTCCTGGAGATTTTAAATAAATATATGTAAGTATGTTTGTGTGTGTGTGTATTTGTATATGTGTGTATATGAAAAATGACACAAGTCCTGCTCTCCAAGTGCTTACATTCTAATGACTAAATGATAGCAGATATATAAATAGATGAAGCAAGGGAACGTACAAAGGAGAGAGCCAGATAAAATGTCCTGAGAAGTGTAAGAAGGAAAGAATCACTTTCCACTTTTACTATGAAAGCAGAGGGTGTCAAAAGATTACTTTATTGAAGAAATGGCATCAAAGTTAAGCCTTGAAGGAAGACACTTACAGATTGGCAGTCAAAAAAAGTGAAATCTAAAGGCATAAAAGAGGAAATGGGAAATGGAGAATGGTTCACATTGCCTAGAATCTAAATCATTAAAGAGAGTACTATGAACTTTCTATTTCATGCTGTAGGCATTGAGCAACCCACAGTGATATTACCATAATACATTATAAAATTACAGAATCACCACATTATAAATATTACTGGAGCAGGAGAGATTGGAGGTGGGATAGGTTAAAGGCAGAAAGACTGTACTTGTAAGTAACATTTGGAATAGTGAAGGCAGCAAGAGATGGGACCACACGAGTGATTTCACATTATACTTTAATGTGAGCTCTAAGGTTATTTGTCATATTTCAGCTGCATGATTAGTCCTGAAAACATTTGATGAATTTTTAATTTTTCTTTTTTTTTCTTAATAATATTTTATAGTCTCAGGATAAGACCACAGGAGGAATAAATCCAGAGCCTTGTCCAATCTGTGCTCGGCAGCTGGGGAAACAGGTAAAATAATAATATTGTGTTACCTTTATATAACAGTCTACAGTTTGAAAATATTAGCTTATTTGAACCTCAGAGTAATCTGAGTTAGGTAGAGCAAATATTATTATCCCTCTTTTTCTGGTGATAAACAGAGGCTTTTGGGGGTAAAGTGACCTGGCCAAGGTCTCATGGCTAAGTAAATGCCACTAAAGAGACTGGAGCAGGTTTCCTATGCATAGTGCCTGCCTTCTGCACTACCCCTTCTTACCAGTTTTTAGAATTGTTCAATCTGTAGTGAATCCTTTGAGATTTGAGGGCCATGGATTATACAAAAGAGAGTAAAAATAAAAAGAGAAAACATTTTCATGTACCTTTTAGGTTCCATCTATTATTACATACAGTCTTAGAAAAATGCATATCTTTTAAGAACTTAGACATCATCTAGTCCAACCTCTTTTACAGAGAAGAATACTAAGGCCCAGAGAAATTTAATGTTGTGCCCAAAGTCATCTAACTAATTAGTGGAAGAGCCAGTGTCAGAACCCAGATCTTATGATTCTGGCAGCGGTGTTCTATCTTCTACTAGCAGTCAGACATTTCTAGAGTGAGCCATCTTATTTAAACCAAGTTTTGAGAATATGTAATTATACTTCTTGCTTTATTCCAAGGACTTAATTTGAAATATGAGTAAACCTGACTTAAATTTGTGTGTTTGACTTGGTTTGCTAGCAGTTGTTTAGAAATAGAGTGCAAAGAATGTGTTTATTTGGCCTTACAAAGGTACATTCACCTGGCTCTGTGGAGGACTCTGTAGTATACTTAGCTCTTTTAAAATGCCATGAGTTCTGGTTTTTAATCAGATCAAAAACATAGCTTCTTCTTGTGGTGAATTAGAGTGCCTTTTAGAAGTATATTGTACCAGTCAAAAAGTGTCAGTGACCATTCTTTTGTGCTTGTTAGTTCACAGAAGTTTTTAAGATGAAGGTAGTATTTGCTTTCCTACAGAGGAGGCAAACATTTACATCAACACAGTGGATAAACTCTTGCCATATATAGTGTTGTAGGAGGAATCTGGAAGAGCAGAAGCAGTAGAAAGAGCACTTGCTGCTTAGGGGGACAGAGGACCTGGGTTCAAATACTGCTTTTGTCACTTATTAAATTGTGTGACTTTGAGTAAGTTAGTTCCCCATACCTATGTAGCACATAATACATTACAGAGCACCCTCATTTTATAGATGAGGGAAAATGATTTGACCACGAAGACATGGCTAGTTGGGGTCAGAGTCAGAAGTCAAACCCACATACCTCCTGGCTCCAGAACTGGTGTACTTCATACTGTGCCACATCTCTTCCCACCATATGTCTTCCCATATATGTATGGTTCCATCATCAAGTCTGTATACAACAAAGAAAATGGACAATTCTTGATCTCTGATCTTTAGGAGATCATTACAGACAAACTTGTGTACATCAGTATGTGCAAATATATAAATATTGAAGAAAGTATTGAAATATTTTTAGTATTTTTTTAAAAAGTGCATTCATATTTTTTGTGGCTGTTAATGAAAAGTTAAATGTGAGTTCCATGATCAGGAAAAATTGTCCCTTAGTTTCCAGGCTTTGTAGCAAAGGTAGAATTTCTGACATTTTTTGGACAATGGAAGGATGCTTTGGCTGACTACAGAGATTGTACTCCAGAAGTTAAGTAGGAAAATGGTGTTAGTTGTTACAAGTAGTTACTCAGTCTCTGCCTGAATAATTAGTCAGGTAAGCATTTATTGAGCATCTGTTATATGCTAAGTTCTGGGAATACAAAGATGGACAAAAGATAGCCTCTCCTCTCAAGGAATTCAGTCTAATGTCAGAGACAACATGCAAACAACTATGTACATGCAAGAGATATGTATATAAAGTATATTGGGAGGGAATATAGAGGGAAGGCACTAGCAGTAAGAGGGATCAGGAAAGGCTTATTCTAGAAGGAATGATTTTAGCCGGGACTTAAAGGAAGACAGAAAGCAGAGATGAGGGGAGAGAGTTAGTTCCAGGCATGAGGGTCAGCCAGTGAAAATGCTAGTAGTCTAGAAATGGAATGTCTTGTGTAAGGAACAGCAAGTCAATATCAGACCACAAAGTATGTGGAATGGGGTGAGTAAGGTATAAGAAGACCAGAAAGTAGGAGAGGGTCAGGTAATAAAGGGCTTTGAATACCAGAGAATTTTGTATTTCAGCCTGCCGGTGATAGAGATAGGTTCTTTTAAAAAAAAAAGGAAACAAACAAAAATAATCATATATTTCTGGTTTGCATTTAAAGAATACTAGGGCTGTTCATCATTGAGGAGCTAGAATTACAACTTTTTCAAATTCTTTCCTTCCCACCTAGAACAAAAATTGAATGTTTTTACCTTTTTAGAATCTTTGATAGCAACCCACTGAGCTGTGGCTCTCTGGTTTTTCCTTTAGTGGGCAGTATTGACCTGTGGGCACTGTTTTTGTAATGAATGCGTTGCCATTATCATCGAGCAGTACAGCGTGGGCACCCGCAGAAGCTCAATTAAGTGTGCCATCTGCCGACAGACAACTTCACATAAAGAAATCTCCTATGTCTTCACTGCAGAGACTGCAAACCAGGAAGAGGATATTCCTGTGAAGGTAACAATAATTCAAGGGCATGTTAAAGCACAATTTGGAACAAAATGATGGGAGCAACTGTATCTGCCAAATGACAAGAGTCATCAGAAAAAAATTGGATGGGGAGGCTACAGACATTAACAATTATCCAAGGCACAGTCTCTCCATGAAGCCGTTCTCTGCCAGACGGCCCTGGAGGCATTAGCTTTGTCGCCGGTTTTCTCATTTTGCAGAAAACCAGAGGCAGTGTCCTTGTCCTTGCATGAAGAGCTGTAGACACAAACACCCCTGAAACCTGAGGCAGAAAAGGAGCATTGTTAAAGGGTTCTGTTTTCTTGTCACCTTCTTGGCCCCTGTAAATAGATAAGATTTGTGGTTTAATGGAAGTCTGTTTATAGAAATTCTCTCCTTTTTCCCCATTTGACCTGGGCAACTGAGAACAAGGATGTTTCTCACTGCTGTATGGCAAAGCTGAATTTAAAATATAGGCATTAAGTGAGTGAATGTTGCCACAAGAGGGAGACAATGATCTATTGGATCATAGATTTATTGTCAGAAGGAACATTAGAGATGAATTGGTCCTTATTTTGTGGATGAAAAGCCTTAAACCAATGGGTTAAATATCTTATCCAGGATCATATAGGTAGTACATAGGAAATATAGGATTTGAACCCAGGTCTTTTGACTACAAATCTGTTTCTCCTTCCAATCAATCAATATTCAAGTATTTACTATGTGCCAGAAACTGTGTTCTATGAATACACATAAAAAGAATGAAACCATCCATGCTAGCAGGAAGCTGTTGTTTTTCAGTCATGTCTGACTCTTTGTGACCCCTAGTTGGAGTTTTCTTGGGGAAGACAACAAATACATTTAAGTGTATATGCAGAATAAATATATATAAAGAGAATAAATAAAAATACATACTAAGCTGTTAAAAGTCCAGGTATTTGTGGAGGGGAGATCCCAGTAGTCGAGAGACTCAGGATAGACTTCATGTTAAAAGCAGTGTTTGAGCCACAAAGGTAGAGGTCAGGAAGTGTGAGAGAGAGAGAGAGAGAGGCTGGAAAGAGAGGTTGGTGCCAGGTTGTAAAGGTTTAAAAAGCTAAACAAGGGAGTTTGTATTTTATCCTGTATTGTGTTATTGTGAAGTTGGAAGGGAGAATCTAGAGAACAAGAGAAGGAATTTGAGAGAGGTATCAGCATTGGCCTTGGGTCACAGAGAGTAATAATTTCCATTACTGCTCCTTTGGGGAGTAATATTGATGCTACAGCAGGTAGGTGGTACAATGGATAGAGTACCAGACCTGGAGTTAGGAATACTCATCTTCCTGAGTTCAAATCTGGCCCCAGATACTTACTAGCTATGTGACACCCTGGGCAAGTCACTTAACCCTATTCACTTCAGTTTCTTCAACTATAAAATAAGCTAGAGAAGAAAATGGCAAACCACTCCAGTATCTTTGCCAAGAAAACGCCAAATGGGGTCACAGCGTCAGACCATGACTGAAAAACAACAACAATATTGATGCTTTCTGACTTTTTTTAAGGTCTGCATTTTTTTTTTAAATTTTTTTTTTTTTTTTTGCGGAGGGAAGAGGGTAGGGCAATTGGGGTTAAGTGACTTGCCCAAGGTCACACTAGTAAGTGTTAAGTGTCTGAGGCCGAATTTAAGCTCAATTCCTCCTGACTCCACGGCTGGTGCTCTATTCACTATGCCACCTAGCCACCCTGTGCATCTTTCTTAATGGAGTAGAGTCAGTGACTCATGTCAAAAGTTTAGACAGGTGATGCTGATGCAGGTTGTTATGCGAGAGGTAAAAATAAAAGTGGAACTGAAATATTAATCATTTCACAGTGGCTATTTTCTTTTAGTTGTCTCTAGTAAAACCTGAATATTTTATTGGTGTTGTAGCTCCTGTGTTTGCTGTAAATCTGCCACGTATCTTTTTTTCATAGTTACTATTTATATTTAATTTCAGTGCAAAAGAATGTCATGAGTTTTTCATTTCCTCAAAATCCTTATCCAGATTCTTTGTTCATTCTTATTTATTTTCCTTATATGATTCAAGTGTACTGGTTCTACTTGTTTTTCCACTTTTTATTATTTTATAAAGTTCCTTCTAAATTTCTTTGTATTTCTCATACTTGTCTGTCTTAATGCTGTAACATTTCATTACATTAATGTGTCACTCTTTGTTCAACATTCCCCTATTGCTAGACATTAGGTTGCTTCCCAGTTTTATTGCCACTACAATTAATGCTGCTAGGAAAATCTTGTAACAGCTTCTATAAAATCTTTGATAATGTCAGGGCATATTCCCAACAATGGAATTATTAGGTCAAAGGATATGATTATACCACTACTCCTAAGTAACACTTAAAATATTTTTCAGTGGTCCTCTTATTAGTCCTATCATATGTAATAACTTGATTTTCTCTTCCCTCCACTCCCTACCATTAATTAAGTTCCTAGTTTGAAGGAACATGCTAGGCACTAGCGATACAAGAATTAGAAACAGTGTTATCCTTGACCAAGGGACTTTCAGTCTAACAGTAGGGTTACAATGTGTACTAACTAAATATGATAAAATGTAGAACGTAATAAGGGGAATGGAAAATTCCAGAGAACTATAAGAAAATTTGAGAAGGGGAAACTGATTTTCAGTGGAGGGAGATCACAGACGACCATACAGAGGAGATAGTATATGAGGTAAGTCACATAGAAAGAAGAAAAGTTGTTTTGTTTCGTATATTTCTAGATCTCCCTATCTTGCCAAAGGTTGAAGTACAGTGGCTTCTCACAGGCCCAATCCCACTATTCATTGGCATAGGAGCTTTGACCTGTATTATTTCCAGCCACTCCACAGGCAGCTTAGTGGCTCACTATTCTTAGGGGTTTATTGGTGCCAGATTTAGTGCAGCTACCAGATCAGCTTCATCCATTACAGCTCAGAACTACTGAGCTCAACCAATCCATCAGTGGTACTGGGAATCATAGGCATTCACCACCACAACTCTTCTGATAAAGGAAGATTTCAGCTATGGAGGGAATGTGATTGAGACATGGGAAGTGGCCTACACAACCATACTGGCAATAAAGTACAGGGAAAATTTGGGGATTAGCTAGCCATCTCATTTGGCTTCAACATAGAGTATTTGAAAGATCATGGGATTTAGAGCTGGAAAGACTCATTAGAAATCATTTAACCCAGTCCTCCCATTTTACGTATGAGAAGAATAAGGTCATTGGAAATCAAACGTCTTGTCGAAGATAACAAGTAGCAAAGCTGAGGAATGAGTGAAATATGACTGAAAAGGAAGGTTGAAGCTAGGTGATTGAATGTAAGCTACTTGAGGGCAGGGACTGCTTTCATTTTTTGCTTTGTACTCCCAGTGCCTAACATTTAGTAGCTGGTATGTAATAGGCATTTAACAAATATTTGTTGAGTTATTGATTGTGCAATGCCCACATGCCAAATTAAGGTTTTGTATTTTGTCCTACAGGGAGTAGAGAACCCCTGATACTTTTTGATCAGGGAAGAGACATGGTCAGACTTGTGCATTAGGAAGATTAGTTTGTCAGTTGTACCAAGGATGAATTGGAGAGGGGACTAGAAGTAGACAGACCAGTTAGAAACTCTATTGCAGTAGTCCAGGTAAGAAATAATTTAATTCAACTCAGTGAACATTATAAAGTGCTTACTCTGTGGCAAGCGCTATGGTGAGTACAAGGGATATAAAAGTGTACATGAAATAGTCCTTGTCCTCAAAGGACTCCTTTTCCACTGGATATGTTGAAGATGTGAGTTGTGACTGTGTGAGTGGAGAGAAGGGAGAGGTACAAGAGACTTTGTGGAAGTAGAATCAATAAGACTAACTGATTAGATGTAAGGGAGGACTTCTAATTAGATGTAAGGGAGAGATTTCTAACCGGTATAACTGGGAAGGTGGCAGTGTTGTTTTTCCTTCATTCTGGAAGAGGACCATGACATCAGGAAGGTGATGCCAAGACTTGCGAGTGAATTGGGTTTAAGTGGGGAAGGTCTGTACAAAGTCACCAGCCTCACTTTATCCTCTGGAGCTATCTGGGTCCAGTGGCAAGATATAGATCAGTATGACTGGAGATGGCCCCTAGAAAGAGGACGTAAGTAGGTTTTAGTGGAAAGATGTTTACCTTGGGACAGGTTGATTTCGATCTACCAATAAGAAATACAAGCTAAGTCTAACAAGTAGTTAGAAGTATTGGACTTGAACTGAGGAGAAAAGTTAAGAATTACATATATAAATGGGTATAGAGGATAGCAACTTTCCTAGCCCTGAGCATGAGGTGTACTAGTAAGAAAAGAAATGTTTAGGTATTCCTGCAAACCTACAGTAGAGTTGGAGAAGGTAGAGAGGAAAGAAAAAAACAGGAGAGTAACAACAAAAAGAGGAAGGAGATAGAGAAGGGGATGGAAAGCTTCAGTTGATCTCTCCTTTTTATCTATAAGAGTACTCAGTCTCATCTATCCTCAGATACCCTTCCCCAATCCTGTCAGCACCTTAGGCTGTTGTCTTTACATCTTTCCTTTCCTTCACTAATAAACTTTCAGAAAATGAAGTCCATATGCCACTTCCTCAC
Organism: Petaurus breviceps papuanus; assembly: GCF_028583685.1. Classification (NCBI taxonomy): domain Eukaryota; kingdom Metazoa; phylum Chordata; class Mammalia; order Diprotodontia; family Petauridae; genus Petaurus; species Petaurus breviceps. The sequence goes on from NW_027187345.1 coordinate 13,545,272, forward strand.
TGTCTACTTCTTCCTCAGCACCCTGTAATGGCTTTTTCTTTTTTGTTCCGGATGTGCTGCTGAAATTGCTCTCTGTGAGGTCACCAGGAAGGAGAAGGGAACAAGCATTTATTTAATATTTTATTTTTTCCTAATTACATTTAAAAGCAATTTTAACACTCTTTTTTTCAAATTTTGAGTTTCAAATTCTCTCCCTCTCTTCTCTCCCCTCCATTGAGAAGGTAAGCAGTTTGACATAAGTTATACATGTGTAGTCATGCAAAACACATTTCAATGTAAGTCATGCTGTGAAAGGAAACACAGACAAAAAAAAACAAGAAAACTAAAGTAAAGAAAAAGTGTCTTTGACAGCACGTTTCATCATAAGTCCTTCAGAAATATCTTGGATCATTGTATTGCTGAGAATAGCTAAGTTAGTCATAATAGATCATCATACAATATTGCTGTTACTTTGTACAGTATTCTCCTGGTTCTATTCATTTCACTTTGCTTCAGTTCATGTAAGTCCAGGTTTTTCGAAGAGCATCCTGCTTGTCATTTTTTAAAGCACACTAGTATTCCATCACAATCATATACCGCAAATTGTTCAAGCATGCCCCAATTGATGGGCCTCTCCTCAATTTCCAATTCTTTGCCACTAATAAAAGAGCTCCCATAAATATTTTTGTTCACATAGATCCTTTTCCTTTTTGTTTTTTATCTCCTTGGGATACAGACCAAGTAGTGGTATTATTTGTTCAAAGGGTTTTATAGTTCTTTGGACCTAGGAAAAAGTATTAAGCACCTACTATGCACTAGACACTGTGCTAACTCCTTTACAAGTATCATCTCGTTTGATCCTCACAACAGCCCAAAGAGATAGGCAATATTATTGTCTATATTTTACGATTGGAGAAAATAAGGCAGATTAAATGACTTGCCCATTTAAGGTCACACAGCTAGTAGGTTTCTGAGACCAGATTTGAACTAAGGACTTCGTGACTCCAGGCCTGTTGCTCTATTTACTGCACCCCCTCGATGCTGCCAGTAGATGATTAAGTCACTTAATGATCCTTATTGAAGCATAAGAGGAAAGGACACTTTTGCTCAGGGAAGAAGGAAGAGAGAAGAAATCAAGGAATCGTTTCTTAAATACTTACACTCTACCATGTACTGTGCTAAGCCCTGAGGATACAAATACAAGCAAAAAGAAAGTTCTCATCCTCCAGGAGCTTCCATTTTAATGAAAGAAGAAAACACCCAAAAGGAGGGTGTGAGGCAGTAGGGAGTAGGGGAGAATTGAGGAAGGCAATAGCAATAGGCAGAACAGTGAGAAAGATCACGAATTGAATCAGGCAGATAGAGCCATGTTCACAGAAGCAGGAGAAATAGGTTTTGTCAGCTGCTACAAAAGTTCAGGTGGTGTGGGCACTGGCCAGGGTCACTAGTGACCTCACAGAGAGCAATTTCAGTAGCCGGAACAAAAAAAAAAAAAAGCCATTACAGGGTGCTGAGGAAGAAGTAGACAGTGAAGAAGTGGCATATGGACTTCATTTTCTGAAAGTTTATTAGTGAAGGAAAGGAAAGATGTAAAAACAACAGCCTAAGGTGCTGACAGGATTGGGGAAGGGTATCTGAGGATAGATGAGACTATCAGTCTTATAGACAAAGAGGAGAGAGAAATTGAGCTTTCCATCCCCTTCTCTATCTCCTTCCTCTTTGTTGTTACTCTCCTGTTTTTTTTCTTTTCTCTCTACCTTCTCCAACTCTACTGTAGGTTTCCAGGAATACCCAAACATTTCTTTCCTTACCAGTACACCTGATGCTCAAGGTTAAGAAAGTTGCTGTCCCCTAGCTTAAGACATTTTACCAAAGCCAAAAATCAAATCTAAATTAATACAAATAAGAACTGGCAATCAGACTTCATGTAGTGAGATCTGGGAGGTGATTAGCATAGCCATCAGCGAGTAAATAATACCACACCCTTTATGAGCCTGAATCGTTACTCTATAATTTAGAACATCTTTTCATTTGGTAGAAGCCATTTCAAAAGCTTGAGATGGAGGTCAGAAACAGTTATATTTGATGTCATGCTGTCAGTATTATCCATTTATTGTATTTTTTTGTGCTCTGGCTTTTTCCTTTATTACTGTTAACAAACATGAGAAATAACTGACATTTGATAGGATTGTAAGATTACCAAATTTGTTTGCGTAATAGGTGCCCTCTTAGTGATAAATAAATGTTCTTTAGGGCAGACAGGTGGCCCAACATGGTATCTGTTATGAAGCAAAAGGATTTATCCCTTCCTCACTCCTTCAGCCCACCTTAGACTACTTCCCACTACATTGGCCTCTGCCTCTTCTGCCATCTTGGCTTGCTGCTTCCTGTCACAGTGTCCATGTGCCATCACTGGTGCTGCTTAGTGCTGCCTCTACCTACTGTCTTCTCAGGCTCCCACTGTTTTTTTCCTGCTGATCTTGAGGAAGGTCTCCACCCAGACACCACCTCCCCTATTTTATGGCTGAAAAAATGGCCTTAGTAAATCTATTGTAATGTGAGTAAATACAATATTTGATCATTTAATATCTGTTAAGTTTTTTGAAAATCAAAAATTATTAGGTCATTCCATCTCCAAATTCAGGATTTTTCCCCTTAAAGAATGTTGTCTAGCAAGTCTTATATTCTAGAAAAACAGTCTTAAAGATGTATTTGAAACATAGAGATATTTGTATTGTCTGTATTCGTATTTTGCTCGAGGGTTTCATGTGAGACCTCCCTCAGAAACTTAACAGTATAATTTCAAATGGTATCCTCCAGAATGTGGTTGATATATGGATTACAAATATTCTAGTGGTATAAAAGAATATTTTAAAAGAATATTAGAGACCCTTACTTGTTTAGCTATTTGGAATCCAGAAATTCCAAATACTGCATCATACAGAGACTAATACTGCATTAATAATCCCCTGACCTGAGAAGTCAATTTGCAAATTGCAGTTTGCAAGTTGGATTTGCAAATCTCTTTTTTATGATTGTACTTACATTAAGTGAGTGAAACATTAAAACCATTTCTGCATTTACTTACTTTAACAATACACATGGCAGGGTGGAGCCAAGATGGCGGAGTAAAAGCAGGATCTCCCCATTGCTCCGGCTTCCACCTTCCCCAATCCATGTAAAAAGGGACTCTGAACAAACTTTGGAGCTGCAGAACCCACAAAATGACACAGAGAAACTATCCTCCCTCTGAGGACAACCCGGCAGGCTGTCAGGAATCGGCCAGGGCAGTGCTCTGGGAACCGAGCCCAGCCCCACGCCAAGGCTTTAGCCCCAGGGCAGGCCTGACCAGCCACCAGCCAGAGGGACTCCAGATCTGTAGCAGCTGTGGCCACTTCCAGAATTATCAACACATAGATGCGAAGGACAAAGTGAGAGGTCAGTGCAGTCTGGACTTTGGGACCCAGAAAGTGGGAGTGCGTGGCTTGCCGGCACAGCCAGCCAGCGCCACGTGTCTGCTTCAGCTCCTGGCCTGCAGAATGTAGGGGGACCAAGCACCAGTCTGAGGGGTAATCATTCTTGCTTTAACCTTCTTGGATCTGGATTGCAGTCTAGGGTGGAGGTCCTGGGGTGTGTGTCCAGCTTGCCAGAGTCTGTGGAGACCTCAGGGCACCCATCTAATACCTCCAGCAGCTGAGAAAACCCCAGCATTTGGGGGAAAGCTCCCCTGCCTGGTGGCAGAGTCCTACTGTGGCAAAAAGCCCATGGGTCAAGTAACTGAGGGGCAACATGACCAGGCAAAGGAAACAAAGCAGGCAGAAGATTCCAACATTAGACTCCTATTTTGGGGACAAAAAGGAGCAAAGCATGGAACAGGAGGAAGACAGTGAAGTCAGAACTCCTGCACCAAAAGCTTCAAAGGAAAATACAAACTGGTTACAGGCCATAGAGGACCTTAAGAAGCAGATAAGAGAAGTGGAGGAAAAATTGGGAAGAGAAATGAGAATAATGCAAGAAAATTATGAAATGAGGGTCAACAGCCTGACTGAGGAAAATACTACCTTAAAAAAATAGGCCAACTCAAATGGCAAAAGAGGCTCAAAAAGGCAATAAGGAGAAGAATGCCTTAAAAAGCCAAATTTGCCAGATGGAAAAAGAATCTCAAAAGCTCAATGAGGAGAATCATTCCTTCAGAATTAAATTGGAGCAAATGGAAGGTAATGACTTTATGAGAAATCAAGATGCTGTTAAACAGATCCAAACAAATGAAAGAATAGAAGGCAAGGTGAAATATCTCCTGGGAAAAACCACTGACCTGGAAAATAGATCCAGGAGAGATAATTTAAAAATTATTAGACTACCTGAAAGCCATGATCAAAGTAAGAACCTAGAAATCATCCTCCAGGAAGTTCTCAAAGAAAACTGCCCTGATGTTTTAGAACCAGAGGGCAAAATAGAGGTTGAAAGAATCCACCAATCACCTCCTGGAAAAAAGATCCCCAAAAGAAAACTCCTAGGAATATTATAGCCAGGTTCCGGAATTCCCAGATTAAGGAGAGAATATTACAAGCAACATGGAAGAAACAATTTTAATATTGTGGAAACACAGTCAGGATAACCCAGGATCTGGCAGCTTTTACATTGAGGGATCGAAGAGCTTGGAATATGATATTCCAGAGGTCAAAGGAGCAGGGATTAAAACCAAGAGTCACCTACCCAGCAAAACTGAGTATCGTGTTTCAGAGGAAAATATGGTCATTCAGTGGAATAGAGGATTTTCAAGCATTCTTGCTGAAAAAACCAGAGTTGAATAGAAAATCTGACATTCAGATACAAGAAGCATGAGAAGGTAAACAGGGAAAAGAAATCATAAGGAACTTGTCAAAGTTGAACTATTAACATTCCTACATGGAAAAACAATAATTGTAACTTATGAAACTTTTTCTCAGTTGAAGGGAATAGAAATATATATATGTCTATATATGAGGGTATATGGGCATATGAATACATATGTGAATGTGTGTATATATGTTTACAGGTATACATAGATAGAAGGCACAGGACCAATTTAACAGGAAGGGATGATACTTAAAAGGTGAAATTAAGAGGTGAGAGAGGAATATAATGAGAGGAGATGAGGAGAGACAGAATGGGGTAAACTATCTCATATAGAAGAGGCAAGGGAAAATGGTTACAATGGAGGGGAAGAATAGGAAGGCAAAAGGGAATGGGTCAACCTTATTCCCATTGAATTTGGCTTGAGGAGGGAATGAAATACACACTAAATAAGGTATCTTACCCTCCAGGAGAGTAGGGGGGGAGGGGATGAGAGGGGGGATGATGGAAGGGAGGACAGGCTGGGGGGGGGAGGGAAGTTGGAAGCACCCACTTTTGAAAAGGGACAGGATCAAAGTATAGAATAGAACAAGTGGGAGGTGGGATAGGAGGGAGAGAAATATAGTCAGTCCTTTACAATATATCCACTATGTTACTGTTTTGCATTAGCCACACATGTACAGCCTATACTGAACTGCTTATCTTCCCAGTAACGGTGGGTGACAAGGGAGGATGGGAATGAATCTGGAATTCAAAGTTTTAAAATCAAATATTCAAATATATATATACATATATATCTGTGTGTATATATATACTATTATTAATACTATCTTACATGTAATTGGGAAATAAGATATACTGGCACTGGGGCATAGAGATCCACTGGAAAAGTCAAAATGGGTATGGGAGAAAATATGGGAGAGATCAGATTGGAGGAGGGGATATCCTGTGGGACTGCTATTTTGGGGCGGTGGGTAGGGGAAAAATGGGGAGAAAATTTGTAACTAAAAATCTGGAGGAAATGAATGATGTAAATCAGAAGTTAATATAGCATTTGAAAAAAAAATTTTAAATACACATGACAGTTTTTTCAGTATTTCTAAATGACCCTTGGAACTCAGTAGTCACTTCATAAAGCAAACAAAATTCCCCAGCAAGTTCTGACAGACACCAGGCATTTTGGATTGTGAGGAGGCCCTCTTTGGCAGGACACACACCTCACGTGGTGTGCTCTCTGTGTCCTAAATCTGGCTGCATTTCATACAGAGGATTTCTTGCCAGCAAAAGCCCTGACCCCATAGTGGGGAAGAATCCTTGGTATAAATGACTCCTTGCCCTTAGGGAAATACTGCATGGATGTGGGTATTCACCCACAATGAATCAGATTTCTCTACAACTTCTTAATCCTTTGCAATTTCTGCATGCTGATATAAAGTATTCTACTCTTCATCTTGTAGAAAAATTACTTATTAACTTAAAATCCCCGAGAGACTTTCTGTGGGTTTCTATTTGGCTTTCATTCTGTTGGGGCTTTTTTAAAATTGATTAAGGGTCATTCATTGAAGTCACTGCTAAATGTGATTAAAATTTTTTAAGTGGATTGGAAAAATTCTGACTTTTCAAATAAGCATAAAATAGATTGACAAACTTCACTAGTAAACAAATTCAGAGCCGTCTAAAATACTTTAGAGGCTATAGAAGGCCATGCACACAAACATTGTAAGCAAATGACATCTTAAGCAGAATATGTGCCACACAAATATCATAGAATGTTTTACATCCACCCTGAGTTTCCATTCTGTTTAATTCAGTCTTAGTGTTCTGTTACAGTTAGTCTAGAGCCACAATAACTTGTTTATCTAATAGTAAACCCCTTGTACTGAAAGAGCTTTTTAACTTAAATTTATCTTTTGAAGTGTTTGTTTACCCTTTAATTCAACAACAGCAACAACAAGAAGCGTTTATCAAGTGCCCATTTATGTTCAGTGCACTGTGCTGCCTACTGGAAGAGTACACAGCTCCTGTCCTTATAGACCTCTCCTTTTTCTATTGAGGGAACAAACCACCTACATTCACAACTTTGCAGTCATCCTTGACTCCTGATTCTCTCCTGCCCCACTTCTCCAGTAAAGACTGAGTTCAAATCCTGCCTCAGGCATTCGCTAGCTGTGTCACCATGGACAAGTCACTAACCTTTGTGAAAATGAATTTCCTCATTTGAAAAATGGGGTCAGTAGTGGCACTAATTCACAGGGTGGTTGTGAGAACAAAATGAGGTCACATTTATAAAGTGCTTTGCAAATCTTAAAGCCTAGTTATCGTTAACTGTTATCATCTCACCATCATTATTATCATCATTAATAGTATGAGGGAGAAGAGGAATAAGTAGTTATATAGCATCTATTCTCTTTAAAAATACTACTTCATTTGATCTTCACAACAACCCTGCTAGGTGGGTGCTATTATCATCCTCATTTTACAGATGAGAAAACAGAGAGAGGCTACATGACTTACCCAAAGTCACACAGCTAGTGTCTGAGGCTGGATTTGAGCTCACATCTTTCTGCCTTTAGGCCTAGCACTCTATCTACTGTGGCACCAGCTGCCTTATTATTGTTATTATTCAGTCAGTTGCCAAATCACATCCTTTGTACTTGCACAACATCTCTCATATTTTTCCCTTTTTCCTTCACTCACACAGCTGCTACCCTAATTCAGGCCTTTATCACCTCTCATTCAGACTATTGAAATAGATTCCTAATTGTTCTCCTTACCTCTAGTCTTTTCCCCTATCCATTCCATTCTTCACACAACTGGTAAAGTGATATTCCTAAAGCAGGTAGGACCATGTCATTCTCCTCCATTGCTTCCTGTTGCTTCTGGGATCAAATTTATAGTCTAATAGCATCTAAAGCCCTTTGCCACCTGATTCCAGCCTGTCTCTCCATAATACATTACACCTCTTCACTCACAGTGGTCCAGCCAAAGCAACTACATAGTTGTTTCTTACACACGGTGTTCTCTTTCCATCCATCTCCTGGAATCCCTAGTTTCCTCCAAATGTCACTTCAGATGCTACTTCCAACAGTAGGCATTTTCTGGTCCACCCAATTGATAGTGCCTCCCCCCCCCCAAAAAAAAAATAGCATATCCTGTATTTGTTGTATATGCTCGTATACATGTTGTCTCCCTATAGAATATAAGCTCCTTGAAGGCAGGATTGTTTTTCTTTGTATCCCCACTGCCTAACGTAGTGCATGACACATAGTAGGCACTTCAGAAATTCATACTGATTGGAATCTAGTAGTAGGTAAACCAATAAAAACAAATAGCTCTAATATAAAATTAACATCCTTAGGGTGGAGCAGAATGCTATTTGGGGGTGCAAGGACATTGTTACTAATAAGGGCAGGGTGTTGCTTATGTTTACAGGTAGTGCCCAGAAGTATGCTTAACTTGAAGAAAATTTAAAAGCTTTCTGCAATTCCTAACTTTACTTTTTTGAAATAGTTATGCAAAATTGTAGAAAAAGCACTGAGACAGTTTATTACAGCCTGAGGCAGCTGTGATTTTTCATAGAGTTAGATGAGTAATCATTAAGCAGTAATACCAAGTAGCAACTTGTGAATGCTCATAGTACCCAACATCGGCCTCAAGCATGTACTTGGACCAATATTCACCCATCCCCACCAAGCTCACAGGCAGCATGACTGCACTAAATTTGATCTGACTGTCACTGTTAGCACCACCAACATAGATAGGCTGTTCAGCATGTGGTGAACAGGTGCAGACAGAAATAAAACAATACATGCCAACACTTCCCAGCTGAAACTGTTCTGTAGGCCCTAAATTGTATAACAGTGAAGAGCCATTGAAGGAATTAGTTTCACTTCAAAAGAATTAGAACACAAAGGAGGTCAAGAAAGAAAAGAACTTTTGTGGGGACATAAAATGGAAAGTAAAAAAATGAATAAACTGAAGAATCTGTATAGAAACAGCTGTGGAGCCCCAGAGAAAATTTTGTGTTGAGCATCAACCCAAATATTCCTAGTCATCCCAATTGAAAACCTAATCCATCTTCCCTAAATGCCTCCTCAGCATCAGTGAATAAGGACATTTAGTTTGTTTGTTGTAATTGTTTTAATTACAAGATGAAAGTGTTATTTGTCCTCAGTTGTGAGGTTTAGTGATTTAGCTGTGATGGAGCTGACACTCACAGGCATTGTCAGAGGTCTTAAGAAGCTGCATATCTGTTATGTTACTCCAGACTATGACCACAAGCAGACTGAGCAGCCTCATCTCTTATGATAAAGACAGTTGTCTCTGCTAGATTATTGGAGGGAAAGGTCAGGGTCACACAATAAACAGAGTCATCTGTGAAAAGTTTCTTTCACGGGCCTGTGGATGACAGCAGAAGCAGCACAATGTAATAGAAAGCATTGAGTTTGATGTCAGGAAAAGAGCTGTGTTCAAATCCTTCCTCCAACATACACCAGCCTTTAGAACCCTTAGAAATCATTTACCCTCTGTGAGCCAGAAGTTTCCTCATCAGTTAAATGGGCATAATTTTCTGTCCTTCTGTAGTGCCTCCATCACAGATGTTGTAAAGGTTGAGTTATGATCATATTGCTTGCCTCTTCAGTGAATGGAGAAGGGGTGGGAAGGAGAGAATTTGGAACTCAAAATTTAAAAAAGAAAAGAATATTAAAGATAAATTATAATTTTCTTTAAAAAGAAAATGAAGGTTGAATGAGGTAATACCTATAAAAAGATTTTTTAAATACCAACTATTATCACTGTTAGAGAAGGTAAGGACCAAGAAAAATCACACAGTACTTAACACCAATATCTTTTTGTGATAGCTTTTTAAAAATTAAAATTTGACTGCTTATGCTTTGGGCAAAAGAAGTAGGAGTGACAGTGATAATTGAAACCTTGTTTTTAATAATAAAATCATCACCCTTTCATGGTATTACCAATGTCTAAAGACTTTATCAATTATGACTCTTGTAGTTCCTGTTCACATTTCTTTTAATTAGGTCAGGGTTTCATTGAATCAATATCGGGTGTCCCAAAAATCTCAGTACAGTTTTAAGTTTTAATAGCTTCAGAAGCATAAATATTACAAATTTACCTCCCAATATTGAAAGGTTAATTCTTCAGTTTTTTAAAAAATATTGATAGTTTCTTTTTAAAATTTAGTCAGTTATAACTATCTTATGTTACATCACTGTAACAGATTTTCAAATTTTGCAAAAACTTTCATCCTTTTCATCTGATGTTTATTTATGTCTATCCCTAGTAACAGAGGTCGGCCATTATCATTTCTTCCCTATTTGTAAGTTTAATTCTAGAGCAACATAAAATGCAGAATTAGATACATTTTACCATACTTCATGTTAGGGGAGAGATACATGTTGAGAAGTTTATAAGACCTCTATTGAATATCAAAAAATAACCAAGGATACCTTTTGTAAAAGAATATTTTATAATGTAAATATGTAAAGTTTATCCTTTTTGCTTGGTGCCTGTAATTCATTTTCGTTTCAACAGAAGTCATACTAAATTTACGTGGATTTTTAAAAAGAGAACAGAAATATAATTAGTTGCTAGGACTTTATTTGAATTCCCTCATCTTCAATAGGACCCACTAGAGTCTACTTCACCAGTGCACAGCTCTTGAGAATACAGGAGATCTCTTCCACATTTCAGTACTATAGTTTCTAATCTTACTCATCAGAATACCAATCTAGTAAAAATGACCTTTATCTCTTGAGAGTTGTCTTAGTAGAGTTCAGGCAAGTCTTGCTGAATTATTGGGGTCCAGAGTACAAGCCTTTCATCTGGTGACTAGTTTAGATAAGTTTTGAGAGACTTCTTACTGTTTTGGCTTCAAGATTCTTTTGACCACAGCAACTGTCAGAGACAATCTACTGAGTCTGCTTCAGTGAAATTACATATCCCTGGAGTACTTTTAAGTGGATATTTTTAAATTTTGTTTTATTGATATCTTTTATTTCTATATTATCATCATTTTCTACTTATTTCCCTCCCCTATCCCCAGTGAAATCCTCCTTGTGAGAAAGGAAAAAGTAAAAATATCCAATATAGAAACCTTGTCTGAAAATGTAGATGCTGTTCTGTCCAGTGATACCCTCTCTCTTTGCTGTGGAAGAAATGTTTTGTTCTCTTCTCTTTTTTTTTTCCCATTAATCAAAATTCAGCTTCATTTTGTTGATCTTTTCATTTACTATTTTTTGTTTACTTTTATTACATCTGTTTACTACATTTTTGTAGTTATTTTCTATATTACTATTTTGGTTTTTCTTTTCTCTGAATCAGTTCATCTAAATCTTTTCATGTTTCTCTGAATTCCTCAAATTTGTCATTTCTAAATGCATAGTGAATATTCCATTATATAAAATATATCACAATTAGGAACTCACTTTGTTTCCATTTCTTTTCTACCACAAAGAATCCTTCTATGAATTTTTTTCCCTTCTATTGGACTTTTATTCCTATTTCTTTAACTTCCTTGTAGTTTGTATGCCCACAATTAGTCACCTTTCTTGAATGATTACAAATTGAAATTCAAAACTATTAGACCTATCTATTCACTTCACCACCTAGCCACCCCTTTTTTGCTGAAGCATTTGTTACTTTATTTTATTTTATTTTACTTGCTTTTTGAGGGGGAAAGGCAGGGCAATTGGGATTAAATGACTTTGCCCAAGGTCACATGGCTAGTAAGTGTGTCAAGTGTCTGAGGCCAGATTTGAACTCAGGTCCTCCTGACTCCCTGGGATCTACCAACAATGTGTCAATGTGCCTGTCTTTCCACAGCCTGTCATCATTAACAATTTCTCTCTCTTGTCACTATGGCCAAGTGACATGCTTGGTATTAGTGATTAGAGCATGTTCAATGGACAGTTTTTTGTTTTTGTTTGTCCTTTTGAAGGGGGGAAGGCAGGTCAGTTGGGGTTAAGTGACTTGCCCGGGTCACACAGCTCACAAGTGTTAAGTATCTGAGTTCACATTTGAACTCAGGTCCTTCTGACTCCAGGGCTGGTGCTCTATTCACTGCACAACCTACCTCCCTGCAGTGGGCAGTTTTTGATAAATGTAGCATGTTATAAGAGAAAAAAGGACTGGACTTGGAGTCCAGAGATCTGGGGTCAACATCTCAATTCTTAACATTTCTTAACTGTGAGAGTAAAAGCAAATCATTTCATTTTTCTGAACTTGTACTGCCCACTTCCATGGCAATTATGAGGAAAAGTAGTTGATGCACTATAAAGTAAAACCTAAATATTAACTAGGTAGTAAGTAGTAGTATTTTAATAGACTATTCCAGAGGTGAGGACCTGCTGCCTTGGGGCCACATGTGGCCCTCTAGGCCCTTTGAGTTCAAGTTTCACAGAACAAATCCCCTTAATAAAAGGATGTAGGGGGCTGATGTAGTCCAGCCCCTTCATTTTTTAGGAGTAAACTAAAGCCAAGAGAGATTAAATGACTTGCCCAAAGGCAGTATTTCTAAAAAGATCAGTGGGTAATTGGCAGCTCTGTTTACAAGCATAATTTGCAAGTTATTCTGAAGAAATATGAGCAGTAGGGCTAGGACAACATTTACTTTGTCTTTTTGTTCTTCTTAGCACCTATCTCAGTTCTTTGCACATAGGATGTACCCTGTAAATATTTGTTGCACGAATAATCAAATGAGGACTCATCAGACTTGAGAAAGTGCTATATTTATTGCCTGTATAGATCAGTCTTGAAGCCTAATCTAATAGATTCCCCAAACTGGCTGCTAATATCTTATTCTAGCTGTGCCATGCCTTCTCTAGTTTGCCCATATTCCCATCAAAGAAGGGAAGGGAAATCAGCAGTCAGCAGAACCCTGCTTAATTTATCAGCATTGGAATGTTATATTATTCTAATTAATCATGTTTTTATTTTTTAACATTCATCACAGAGACAAAATAGTAGCTTTCCTTCCTGTTAATGTTTTATTTACAGTATTAATGTCATATGGTCCAACGTTCTGTCCAGATAAAAATGGCTTTCATAGATTAGTGCTAGAAAAGACTTAGGCATCATCTAGCTCTTCTCCCACATTTCTGTAGCACTTTAAAGTTTACAAAGCACTCTCCTCATAACCTGTGATATTAGTTTGTATAAAATTAAAAGTCAGAGAGGTGGTATGGTTTACCTAAGGCTACAAAAGCTAGGTAGTAGTAGAACCGAGATGGAAGCTTCTAGCGCATTCAGTCCTGCAACAAGCTTTTAAAAAGTGTTGAGTGTGTGCAGGCACTGTGTCCACTCAATGATCTTTCTTTTATACTATTTGTTACGTGCTAAACTCTTACCTCACACGATATCTTCTGAGGATTTTACTATGAGGCCCTCATGTTGTGCAGTAGAGTCACTCCAAATGAAATTTAACTTGGTGATGAAGATAGATTTTTTAGGTGCTCCTATTATAATAGACTAGAGGCTTCATGACATTTCCAAATCTTCATTTAAGATGCTGATGACCTCCAGACTAAACTCTAAAAAGTACCTTTTTGTGTGTTAATGGATCTCTTCTGTTCTTTCCAGAAGCTTTTACTTCCTTCTCAGAAGTCTGAGGATTTTAAGTACTTTGGCTTCTTGAAAGGGAAAGGGAAAGGGTTGTAGGCTTGTAGTTTTTTGGCACCTATTTTGTTTCATTAGCAGTGGTGATTCAATCTCAGCAAAGGTCCTCATGAAAAGTATTTGCATTTATTTTTGGTACAAAATAAAAGGAAAATTCCATTTTTTTTTAAATTTGCAAAACTGCGATGCCATTAGCCAACTTCTATATCTTCATTGGAGAAGCAGCAAAATGAACAGTATCACTGGTTTGTTTTCCTGCAGGTCTTGAGCTCAAATGATAGAATTGCACCACAGCCTAATTTCAACCTAGTTCTTTCTATTTCCCTCACTAGTGTTTTATTATGGATAAAATTCTAAAACATGCAAACCCATAAGGAACAAAAGACAGTATGCTTGCACTGCAAAAGATGTAGCAACACCATAGCAGGTGGTAAGTCAGATTTATATAACTATCTGGAAAAAAGACTCAGGTGTTTTCCCAAGACCTAAACTAATTTCTCTTAAATTCCTTAGTTGTCCTCAGACTAGGAAAGAAGAAAGAATGTAATCAGAGGACAAAGTCGTTTACGTTAAACTCAAACCTTTTCTTCCCAATATTCACCATTAGATTGTGGTCTAGCAGCTGTAAGATAGTTTCCTGCAATAAAATATAACTACTTCATATTTAAGTTTACTAAACTTACCCCATGATTCCCCCATTTGGTGCCTTTAGTATTCCTACTACCTAGGTCGCCATCCTCCCCTACCAGTTTCTACTTATCCAAATCCTAGCCATCTTTTAAGGTTGTTTGAGTGTTTATTCCTTGTAGCTTTCCAGTATACTCAAAAATGATCTCTTAGCTGAACTTCTGTTGTATTCATCCCAATAAACATTTATTAAGTGCTTTTTGTGGGCTAGACACTCGAATACACAGATTAAAAATGGCATAGTCCCTTCACATAAGGATCATACAGTATGATTGGGGGTAGTAGTTATAGTTTGCACAAAAATGTATTATAAAATATATAATGTGATAAGGACAAAGGAGAGATCGAGCACCTGAGGAGAATTTGGATAGAGATCACTATTAGCGAGGGGGAATTAGGAAAGGCTTTAGAGTGGTACATGACATGAATTTAAAATAAAAGAGGATTTCAGTAGGTTAAGTGATAAAGAGTTCTTTCCACAGATGGCTGAGACAACCTGTGTGAATGAAGCCAACTTAGTGGTTTAGAGCAAGATCAAAGAACAGTCAGGTATTGAGTTTGGTTGGAATATAGAGTGCTTGAAGGGGAATTTTGTAAAATAAGGCTAGAAGGGGTAGGCTGTAGCCAAACTGTGGAATACTACAAATGCCAAATTGAAAGGGGTATGTGGGTGTGTGTGGAGGTGTGTATTCCCATCTTATAGTTATTTGGGAGCTGTTAAAGATTTCTGATCAAGAAAAGACCTGGTCAGACCTATGCATTAGGAAAATTATTTTTACAGGATAGATTGGTGAGAGAGAAACTTGAAGCATAGAGGTCAGTTATCTGTTTTGATAATTCAAGTATGAGAGCTGATGTGAGCCTCAAATATTGAGAGAAGGGGACAAACATGAGAAATTTTGTTGAAGCAAAATCAGAATCTTGCATCCTGGATTTTTAAGCTAATTGGATGCAAAGATCAAGTCAAAGATGACTAACCTCTTTTATAACTATTTGGGAACTTGGCTATAAGCATTCATAGTTATATCCTCAGTGGTGGCTAGGTGTATAGAGCACTGGAGTCAGGACAACCTCAATAGAGGCCTCAGACACTTTAGCTAGGTGACCCTGTGCAAGCCAGTTAACCTCTGCTTTCTTTGGTTTCCTCATCTATAAAATGGGGATCACCTCATAAGATTGTTGTGGGAGTCACATTGTTGACTGATTGACTAATCATACAATTTTCACAGATAATGACAGGCACAGGGATAGATCTAGAGTATTCTAAGAAAATATGATGAGGAAATAGCACTATTAGAGAGATGAGGAAAGGCTCCCCCTAGAAGATAGCGCATGAACTGCCACTTGAAGGCAATTAGGTATTTTATGACATTTAGTTAAGGAGGCAAAGGAACAGCTATTGCAAAGGCATGCAAGTTTGTGGAACAAAGGTAATCCCTTATTCTTAGACTGGCCCTGGTATGAGGTACAAAAAAAATCAGCTTTACAAGGATATGGCAGGATAGGTATGGATAGATAGTGCTTGTTCTGAAAAAGTTCTGGGGTTTTAGATGACTTTGAACTCAAAAAAATTAAGCAATGTGATGTCGCAGCCAGAAAGTTAATGCAGTCTTAGGCTACATTAAAAGACATAACTCCAGGAATGAGGAGGTAACAGTCCTAGGGTATCCTGCTCCCATCCAACCTCAGCTGGAGTACCATGTTCAGTTGTAGACAACATAACTTGACAAGGACAAGCTGAAAGTTAAGGAGGGATGTAATTGCTGTCTTAAAGGGATTGAAGGGCTGTCACATGAAAGAGGGGATAGGCATGTTCCATTTGGCCCCAGAGGGCAGAATATGGAGCTGCAAAGTGCGTGGAAGTTACAAAGACATACTTAGGCTTGATGTCAGGAAAGATTTCCTAACAATTAGATCTTTCTAAAAGTAGAATGGGCTGCCTCTAGAGATGATGAGTTCTCCCTCTGCTTGGAGGTCTTAAAGCAGAGACTGCAGGACTAGTGCTTAGGTATGTTAGAATGGATAATTTTTGTGTACTGATTCGTCCAGATTGCTGCTGAGATCTCTTCCAGCTCAAATTCTGTGACTGATATGTGTTAGAAGTTCAGAACATGTAATAAATGAATGGATTCAAACCAGACTGTTTGTGAGTTATAAGCAGCACATGTAACATTAAAGGTTACAACCTTAATTTGTTTCTTATTGCTCATAGCATTGGAGTGTAGGGGAGAGGGGGAGGGGGGCATCATAGAACCCTGTAAACAAAATATTGTTATCTAAATAGAAATGCATAGACAATGGTTATTGAAAATCATCTCTTGTGATTTAAGGAAAGAAGTCTATGTCTTTTCACTGGTAGCAATTTAAAATGCCATCATCATAAATAAATAGGCTTGAGAGGGAGAAAAAATAATCCAAAATGTTCTCTCTTCATGTGGGAACCATGGGACCACTCCAAACATTGCTCCATAGATAGAATAGAATGTGAAAATTTTAATTGCACAATTTCCCTTTCTAATATGATCCTAATTCACTCATTCTCCTTTTGCCTAGCACAGCTACTTTACAGATTACTGGAAATGTTTTCAAAGGTAGCCCAAAGTAAACATGCTCAAATTACAGAAATCTCACCCAGATATGGGTCATCTACTGACCACGAGCTCTTCCTCATTTTCCAGGTTCTGGATCCCCCAGCCACTTTTTCATCATCTGTAAGAAGCAGGGATTAAGTCCTGCTGGCCCTAGCTTCTTGGGGCTCTTTGCCAGGCAGGGTTTTCACATTCTGGAACTCCTTGTTACTGACCCTTTAAAGCCTGAAGAAGCAAGTGTGCTGGGGCCAGGTAGTTCAGTATTTTTGCAAGGTTGTATTTTGGGTTTTTTTGTTTGGTTTTTAACCTATCTGGAGGTGGAAGACATGCTTTTTTTTTTTTTAGTTCTTGTTCTTAAATTGTCCCATCATCCTTAATCAAGATCTAAATCATCCTTCATTCATAGAGTCTCTCTCCCTTTACTCTACTTCATCTTTTGAAGTGTTGCCATTTTTTAAGGCCCAGCTTAAATGTCTCTTCCTCCAAGAAATCTTTCTTTATACTCTTTCCATCTTCCACTTCCCATGTAAGAGTAATCATTCACTCATATTTCTCATAGCCCCTTGCTTGGGCCTCTTTATTTCTTTGCATTTTGTCTCACTTTCCCTTTTTGTCTGTTTTTCCCTTCCTATTATTAGATTGTAAGATGTGTGAGAACAGTACTTAACTCTGTAACTCTAATCCCTTAGACAGTGCTCTCTGCACTCAATATTTGCTTAATGACTATTTCTAATTGAGTTGGATTAGATTGAATATTCTCTAGCTACTGCATATATACTTAACTGGTGTACCCCCTATTGATTATCTTTTCTCTGTCTTTGGATTGGTTTTGTTGGTGATGTATTTTGTCATTTTTGTTCAAAGGGTAGCCATTCTACGAAAGTAGAAGCTGTGGTCCGAACTCTAAAGAGAATCCAGTTTAAAAACCCAGGCGCCAAATCACTCGTCTTCTCAACGGTATAATCAGTATTTCCTTTTTAATATTGACTTGGCTGTTTTCTCTTTGTTATAAAGTGTTGATAATGCTCTTTACTCTACTTGCATCTGACAAACCCGTTAATTAATGTTAATGCCTGTTAAAATGATTTTTTTTAAGGGTTGGGTCAATCAGACTACATGACAGTATGACAGCAATAATAATCTGATGTCACTTCAGAGAACCTCAGAGTGGGAAGAGACTTTTAAGGGACCATCTAGTCCATTCCTATAAATGTACACACAAAAACATGACATGATTTTTATTTCATAATTTTAACTTTGGGACATTTTAATATTGTACAAATTATAACCTTTAAACTACCTACCTACTCTTTCGCATAACATGCTAATGGATTTTATTTTGTTGTTTTATTCAAGATATAACTAATTAATATGCATAGATCACAATTTTTCAGTATCCTTAAGATAAAGCTAATACTACTCTCAACTTATTTCCAGATTCTGAGAACTATGCTTAATAGTTTTATTTTTTTGTGTTCCAGTGGCAAGATGTGCTAGACATTATTTCAAAAGCTCTGTATGATAACAATATGGTATTTGCACAAATCAATGGAATTCACAGATTTCAGGTATGTTGACAAAACTTTGAATGTATAAATAAGTTATTGAGAGGGGACCCTATAGACTAATATTGCTGTGAAACAGTCTACTTGGTAAAAAGAAATCAGTCAGCAAATACTTAGTAAGCACCCATCAGGTAGATTGTATAGCATAGAGTTCTTAATTGCTAACCTATACATAGATTGTCACTTTAAAATTAAAGTAATTAAATGATAGTCAAGTCCCATCAGTCTCTTCACTCACACCTACTATCACCTAATTATCAAGATAAAATATTATTGTCTGGTATGTGCTTCTCATTTTCATAGTCTTTCTACTTTGACACTTCAGAATTTGAATCATAGGTTCCTGAGATTCTGGATGAAAGACATGAAGTCCAGTGATTCCCAACCTATGGACCACTAACCCATGGTTTACCATGGGGACCCTGAACCTATATATGTTCACCAAACATTGTCATAGTGATCTTTATTTAGCTTCAGCAAAATATGTAACATGAATAATGGGTTTTTTAATGCATTCAGATATGATTAATAGAATACAAATTCATTTTAAAGTTTTATTAAATCTATATAAACTTTTTTGTCATTATGCAGTTTCTCTATTGTTGGATCATATTTTTTTTGTTGGTAAAAAGAGTTCCTCATATTTTTTAAAAGTTGGAATGGGCAATCTAGTTTCTAACATCCATATTTTAGAGATGAGGAAATTGGTCCTCGGGGCTGTTAGGTTATCTGTCTAAAGCAGCCCTCTCATCTTTCATTTCAACAAATGTTCATTAAGTGCATACAGTGTTGTGGAAGATCTTGTACCTGACGGTAAACAAGCATTTATTAAGCATCTACTATATGCCAGGTACTTTGCCAAGCTACTAGTACAAGCAAAAGTAAACAACCCCTGCCATTAAGGAGTTTATATTCTTTTTTTTTTTTTTTTGGAGAGGGGAAGGCAGATCAGTTGCGGTTAAGTGACTTGCCCAAGGTCACACAGATAATTAAGTGACTGAAACCAGATTTGAATTCAGATCCTCCTGACTCCAGGGCCAGTGCTCTATTCACTGCACCACCTAGCTGCCCAAGGAGTTTATATTCTAATTGACAGAAGACACCACAGAAAAGGTGGCTAAAAACTACAGGGTGAGGGATGCTAGGATAAGAGGGGCACAGTGGCACAGTCCAGAGAGTCAAAAACATATCGAAAGGGTAATGAAATATTTCCAGCCTCTCTGTGTAGCCAAAATGGCATTGCTAGAAGGAACTCATCACTGGGAGGAAGCTGAGTTGATGGAGCAATGTGCCAGAGTGAGAAGGTCCTAGGAACCGAGGGTAGTTCAAGGTGAGAATGCAACAGTCATGATAATGATGTCTGGAGATCAGTATCCCATTAACTCCCAAGTACATTCTCTACATCTCTAGCTGCATTTGGGACATCTCTACCGGAATGTCCCATCAAGACCTTAAACTTCTATCCAAAGTTGAGTTTATTATGTTTGGAACCTCTTCCAAGTTCTTTGTCCATAGAATTCACCCTAATTTCCATGTATGTATGTGATGTTATCTCTGACTCCTTCATTTCTCATAGACATGTAATCAGTTTCCAAGACCTGTCAGGCTTTCTTCAGCAATGTCTCTAGTATGTATTTTCTCATACTGTTACCACTTCTACTGCCCTAGCATAAGCTCTAATTGTTATCCAAATGGATTATCACAATAGCTTCTACTCTCCCATCTCCATTCTCCTTTCACACTTCTCTGAGATTTGTACATCTTTATATTCAATTTCTCTTTCTAAATCTACTGAATCTGTTCTTTACACATCAATCATCTTGCCACTTTTGCTGGAGAACCTTCCATATCTCCCTTGCCTGGCCTTCCTGGCTCCTGAAAGTCTAATGACCTTCTAGGCAAGAAGTACAGTAGAGGATATATCTTCAATTAAATTTTTCCCTATCTATCATCAGTGACAGATTTTTTTCCCTTAGAATCCACCTATTATTTTGATTAGCACCACCCTGATACATTTATCATATGATGTTTTTATTATTATAGTTATCGTTGTATAGTTCTTATTCCTCTAATAGTTGGTAAACTCTGTGAGGGCATATACTATTTCTTACCTAAGTTTCTATGTCACCCCAGGACCTAGCAGACTATTCTTCAGATAGTAGTTATTAATCTTTTTAAATTTTATTTTAAAAATTAAAATAAATTAATTTAATTTTGAAAATTTAATATAGGGAAGCCCCCTATGAAATACACACACACACACATATATTATACTTTTTGTGTGGCCAAGGTAGTCCACACAATATTTTTCTATAGCATTGAATTAATTTAGGTTTTGATTTTTTTGAAAATTATTCACTTTGAATATTTTACATTTCACAAAAGGTTGTTATCTGGGTACCACAAAGCATCCTACTTATGTGGAGAATGAGCATCTAAGTTTTCTGTGGTGACATTTGAAATACTTAAGTCTGTTTTTTTTTCTTTCAGGAGAACCTCTCAGCATTTAAATATGATCCCAAGATTAATATTTTGCTGCTACCCCTGCACACCGGCTCCAATGGTTTAAATATCATTGAAGCAACTCATGTTCTCCTAGTGGAACCTATATTGAATCCTGCACATGAGCTTCAGGCTATTGGAAGAGTACACCGAATTGGACAAACAAAGTAAGACTGAAAACAAAATAAAGCACTTTCACTTTAGATAGTTAGAAAACTATTTTCTCTAGACTTAAGCTGTATGGTTCCAGAGGGCAGCTGTTGCCTTGAAGCAAATTTCATTCAGATATTCTTTTTTTTTTTTCACTTTTAAATATTTATTTAATTTTAGTTTTCAACATTTACTTTTATCAGATTTTGAGTTTTAAATTTTCTTCCTGTCTTTATACTCTCCCTCCCCAAGACGGCATGCAAACTGATATAGGTTGTACATGTACAATAATATTAAACAGACTTCCACATTAGTCAGGTTGTAAAGAAGAATTAGAACCAAAGGGGAAAACCATGAGAAAGAAAAAATAGTGTACTTTGATCTCCATTCAGACTCTATAGTTCTTTCTCCAGATGCGGATAGCATTTTCCATCATGAATTTTTGGAATTGTCTTAGTTCATTGCATTACTGAAAAGAGCTAAGTCTATGTTGGTCATCGCACAATGTTGCCATTACTGTGTACAGTGTTCTCCTGCTTCTGCTCACTTCACTCAGCATCAGTTCAGATAAGTCTTCCCAGGTTTTTCTGAAGTCCACCTTCTCATCATTTTTTAGAGCACAATAGTATTACATTACATTCATATACCACAACTTTTTTAGCCTTTCCCCAGCTGATAGGCATCCCCTCAATTTCCAGTTCTTTGCCACCACAAAAAGAGCTCCTATAAATATTTTTGTAAATGTGGGTCCTTTTCCCATTTGTATATTCTCTTTGGGATAGAGACCTATAAGGGGTATTGCTGGATCAAAAATGCCCTTAGGGCATAGTTCCAAATTGCTCTCCAGAATGGTTGCGGCAGTTCACAACTCCACCAAAAATGCACCCGTGTTCCAATTTTTCCACATCTTCTCCAACATTTATCATTTTCCTGTTTTGTCATGTTAACCAATCTGATGGGTGTGATGTACTACCTCAGAGTTGTTTTAATTTGCATTTCTATAATCAATAGTAATTTAGTGCATTTTTTCACATGTCTATTGATAGCTTTAATTTCTCCCTCTGAAAACTGCCTATTCATATCCTTTGACCATTTATCAACTGGGGAATGACTTGTATTCTTATAAATTTGACTCAATTCTCTATATATTTTAGAAATGAAGCCTTTATCAGAGATATTGGCTATAAAAATTGTTTCCCAGCTTTCTGTTTCCCTTCTAATCTTGGTTTCGTTGGCTTTGTTTGTGAAAAAAACTTTTAAATTTAATGTAACTAAAATTATCTGTTTTGTATTTAATAATGTTCTATCTCTTGTTTGGTCTTAAATCATTTTGATATATTTTTAAAAGAACTTCCTAATATTTAGAATAGTCTCAACATGAAAATGGGCTGCCTTTTTCAGTAATGAGTTCCCAATCACTAGAACTATTCAAGCAGAGGCTAGATTATCACTTGTTGATAATATTGTAGATGGTATCCATGCTTTGAGAAACAATTGTGATAATTTAATTTGAGGCTTCTTTCACTTTTTGCTTCTTTAGCTTGTGTTAAAACAATTTGACAGCCTTAGAAAGTCAAAAAGACTTTCCAGGGGTCTTTTAGTATTCCTTTCCATATCTGTAGTGTGGGCAATGCAGATACTTTCCATGATTGATATTCATCTTCCTAATTTTTCAAATTGTCCTCATCCCTTGGACCCTCAGAAACATTGTTAGCTAGGGAAAGGACTGGAAAGACTTGGGTTAGCAATGAAATTGAAAAAAAAAATCATTATAATTTGGGTGAAAGCTGATAATTTGTTAATTGTCCATACTGCATTGGAAAGCAAGTAGATCAAATTCAGATGAAAACAAACAATTCTCTCTCTCAATTTTTGCCCTGAGGAAAAGGCAAGACTCCACATACCATGTTTCCCCGATAATAAGACACTGTCTTATTATTTTTTTTGGAAAGGAAAACACCAGAGGGCTTATTTTCAGGGGAGGGCTTATGTTGTCCTGCCTCAGCTCTCCTCCGCGGCACTGCTCTCAATGGCGCCAGCAAGCAAATCATTGGGGAAGAACAGGATGACGCGCTCACTGCTGCAGCTCTGATTGGATGCAGCTCGGAGCGCAGCGTGCATTTCACCGGGGGGAGGGAGGGGACGGTGCATACAGAGGGTACCGTAATGTAGCGTGTAGCGCAGGGGATCACCTTCACTGCAGTAGCAATGTCAATAGGGCTTATTTTCGGGATAGGTCTTATTATCAGGGAAACATGGTAGGTCAGATCTAAGCATCTGCTAGATTTAGCCCAGTGCTCAAAGTGAATCTTGTAACAAGAAGATATCTCTTCAGTTCTGCCTGGATATAAATGTCAGATCAGTGTTTTTTCTCAGTACAAAATGTATTTATAAAATTGCATCCACAATGGGCACTCTAATTGGAATATTATTAAACTGAGCAATGTATGGTATGATTGATCTTTGGAAGTACTGGGCATATAAAAGAAGCCCAATAAGTTAGCAACTCATGGCAGTTAAAAAAAAAAAAGGAGGGAAAGAGATGTCAGTAGGATAGAAATATGGTAGATTAATGTCACCTCCCATCAGGTATGCAGGATCAAAGTTAAACTTCAGGCAATTAAAAATCAGGCCTACATGATACCCTTTGAGTACTAGGGTCTTAGTAAATGATTGTTAAATTGAATAAAGTTGTTTTTTTTTATTTTAGTTTTCAACATTAATTTCCACAAGATTTTGAGTTACAAATTGTCTCCCCGTCTTTCCCCTACCCCTCACACTAAGATAGCAAGCCTACTGAATACCCCTTCCCCCAATCTATTCTCATATCCTCCTCCATACCCCCTCTAACTTTTTAGTAGGGCAAGATGGATTTCTGTACCCCAGTGCCTGTATATCTTATATCCCAGTTGCATGTAAAAAACCATTTTTTTTAACATTTGTTTTTAAAACTTTGATTTCCAGATTCTTTCCCTTCTTCCCTCCTCACCTATCCCCACTAGGTAGATAAGCAGTTCCGTATAGGTTGTACATGTGTAGTTACGCAAAACATTTCCATAGTAGTTACATTGTGAAAGGCTAACTATATTTCCCTCCATCCTATCTGGCCCCCAACTTATTCTCTTTTCTTCTTTGATCCTGTCACTTTTCAAACGTGTGTACTTCTAACTACCCTTTCCCCCAATCTGTCCTCCTTTCTATCATCCCCCCTCTGATCCCCTTTCCCCCTTATTTCCTGTAGGGTAACATACCCAAATGATGTGTATTATATTTCCCTCCTTAAGCCAAATTCAGTGAGAGTAAGGTTGACCCATTCCCTTTCACCTTCCTGCTCTTCCCTTCCATTGTAACAGTTTTTTCTTGCCTCTTTTATATGAGATAATTTACCCTATTCTATCTCTCCCTTTCTCCTTCTCCCATTATATTACTCTCTCACCTCTTAATTTTATTTTTTAGATATCATCCCTTCCTATTCAACTGATCCTATGCCCTCTGTCTATGTATACATGTACACACATACTACATACATTCACATATGTATTTATATACACATATATCCTCATATATACATACATATATATGTATGTAGATAGATAGATTGATTGATTGATTGATTCCCTTCAACTAGAGAAAAGTCTCATGAGTTACAACCATTGTTTTTCCATGTAGGAATGTAAATAGTTCAACTTTGATAAGTTCCTTATGATTTCTTTTTCCTTTTTACCTTCTCATACTTCTCTTGCTTTTTGTATTTGAAAGTCAAATTTTCTGTCCAGCTCTGGTTTTTTCATCAAGAATACTTGAAAGTACTCTATTTCATTGAATGACCATATTTTCTCCTGAACCATTATACTCAATTTTGCTGGGTAGGTGATTCTTGGTTTGAATCCTAGCTCCTCTGAACTCCAGAATATCATATTCCAAGCCCTTTGATCCCTTATTGTAGAAGCTGCTAGATCTTGTATTGTCAGCGAATTCTTTTAATTTCTGTTTTGCCCTCTGGTTCTAGAATATGAGGGCAATTTTCCTTGAAAATTTCTTGAAGGATGATTTCTAGCCTTTTTTTTTATCATGGCTTTCAGGTAGTCCAATAATTTTTAAATTATCTCTCCCGGATCTATTTTCCAAATCAGTGTTTTTTCCAGTGAGATATTTCACATTGCCTTTTATTTTTTTCATTTGTTTAGATCCATTTTATAGTATCTTGATTTCTCATAAAGTCATTAGCTTTCATTTGCTCTAATCTAAAGTTTTTGAAATTTCTTTTCCATCTGACCAATTCGACTTTTTAAGGCATTCTTCTCATTGGCTTTTTGGGCCTCTTTGCCATTTGAGTTAATCTATTTTTTAAGGTGTTATTTTCCTCAGTATTTTGGGGTGGTCTCCTTTAGCAGGCTCTTGACTCGCTTTTCATGATTTTTTTGCATCATTCTCATTTCTCTTCCCCAATTTTTCCTCCACTTCTCTTACTTGATTTTCAAAATCCTTCTTGAGCTCTTCCATGGCCTATAATCACCTCATATTTTTCTTGGAAGCTTTTAATGTAGGAGTTTTGACTTCATTGATTTCTTCTGGTTCCATGTTTTGATCCTTCTTGTCCCCCAAAAAGGATTCTATGGTCTGATCATGCTTCCTCTGCTTGCCCATCTTGCCAGCCAATTACTTGACTTTTGAGCTTTTTGCCACGGTAGAATTCTGCTTCGAGAGTGCAGAGAGCTATGTCCCAAATCACGGGTTTTTGCAGATGTTGCCAGAGCTATGAGGAGACACTCTACATATACCCCAAGCTTTGGCACACTGGCCACACACCCCAGGACCTCCATCCCAGACCATGATCCAGATCCAAGCAGGTCAAAGCAAGAGCAATTACTCTCTGGGTGGTTGCTTAGTCCCCCTACAATCTGCAGTCCAGGAGCTCCAGAGGCAGCCACACAGCCACTGAGCTTCTGCCACCTCTTGTCCCAGGGACAGGCGCTGGACTGTGCTTTTCTGTCACCTAGCTCCAACAGAGTTCCCCACTGACCTTTACTTTCTCTTTGGTGTTTATGTGTTGAGAAGTCTGGAAACCGCCACAGCTACTGGTGATTCACTCTCCTGAAGTCTGCTTGGGTCGGTCTGTGCCTGGCCAGCCCATGTCTGGTCTTGGGTAGTTCACGGGGGACTGTGCTCAGCTCCCAGTCAGTGTGATGGACCCTTCCTGTAGGCCTGCCAGGCTGCCTTCAGTGGGAGATTTGTTTAGAGTCATATTTTACAGGTTTTGGAGGTGTTTGGAGTGGGAGCCGTGCATAGTTCCTGTTTTTACTCCCCCATCTTGGTTCCGCCCCTCCAAATAAAGTTTTAACCTAGGGTAGGTTTTTCTTCCTGTCTTTCAAAACCATAAGGTCTACCCTAAAAATATTTATAGCAGCTCTTTTTGGGGATACCCATCAGTTGGGGAATGGCTAAACAAGTTGTGGTATATGCATGTAATGGAATATTATTGTGCTATGGGAAATGAGGAGCAGATAGACTTCATATTTACCTGGAGAGGCTTATACGAACTGATGCTGAGTGAGAAGAGCAGAACCAGGAGGAATCTGTACACAGTTACAGACACAACGTATGTGTGATGACCAGCTTTGATAGACTGGACTCTTCTCAGCAATGCAAGGTTATAAGACAGCTCCAAAAGACTCATGATGGAGAGAGATGCAGAGAAAGAACTAGAAAGAACAGAGTTTGAATGTAAATTTAATCAAACTACCTGCTCTTCTTTCTTTTTCTTGTTTTGTTTTGTTTCCTCTTTCCCATTGTTCACTCCATTGGTTACAATCCTTCTTTATAACCTGACTAATGTCTAATGTGGAAGTATTTGCACATCCTATACTTCATTGCAGACTGCCATGAGGGGAGGGGAGGGGGAGAAAATTTGAAACTCTAGGGATTGTGGAACTGAATCTTATAAACTAAAAGTAAACAAACAAATTAATAAAGAAAAAAAGGAAGAAAAAAAGCCATAGGGCCTAGACAAGGATGCTGAATAGCCCCACAGCAAGTAGGTATGTCTACCTGTCTAATGATTAGGTCCAGTCAATTTTCATAGTATGGGATCTAATGTTTTTTGGTGTTGTTTTCTTTTTTTAGTTTTATTTTTGTTGGGGGAGAGGGGTTGGGTGGGGTCTAATTTCAAAAAAAAGACCAGCAGGACAAGAAATTTAGTGTAAGGATGTATAATAATCTTTTATGTGAAAGGAACATGTTCATAGCTAAAACCAATTTACCAAATAATTATTTTAAATAGTAATAAGCAATGAAAAAACACAAGGGAGTGGCAAGCTTCGGAGTTGAACTTTTTTTTTAAAACTTATTACTTTGCACTTTAAATTCTTGTTTGTGCTCATTATTTATTCTGTTACCATCAGATTATGGAATATTAGAATTAGAAGTAATCTTAAAGGTCATCTGATCCAGCCTCCTCATTTTGGAGAAGTCCCAGTGGACATTTATTGACACTGAGTCAAGAAGACCTGGATTCAAATCCCACTTTTAATACCTAATTTCTGTGTTACACTGAGCAAGTTG
Source organism: Petaurus breviceps papuanus (assembly GCF_028583685.1). NCBI lineage: Eukaryota > Metazoa > Chordata > Mammalia > Diprotodontia > Petauridae > Petaurus > Petaurus breviceps. The sequence continues at coordinate 13,572,774 of NW_027187345.1, forward strand.
TTTAACCTGATTGAGCCTCATCAATTCCTTCTTCTGCAGAATGGGTATAAGAAGAGCATTTATCTCACAGGGTTTCATGAAAATCAAATATATGTAAAGCACTATATAAATAGAGGTATTGTTATCATTATTGTTGATAGTAGATAAGAAAAGAAAGCTTCAGAGAAGTGATATTACATGGGTAGTAAATGCCAGAGCAGGGACTCAGACTCATATCTTCTGACTCCATATTCAGCAGTAGTTCTTTTGTTGTCTAAATTGTTCAGTCTAGGAAATGACAAGTAAAGTTAGGTTTTGAATTCTGACATTTTTCGAGAGATATTTCAAAATTTTATACATATTGGTTTTCTATTTGTTTTATGTTATCACTAATAAAAAGAAGTTTTATAGCCTAAAACCAGAATAGTTCCCTATTTAGTCACTTTGGCCAATCTCTTCCCCCACCAAAAGAGTTTCAAGCTGACATTTCCAGAAGACTGACAGTACCATTAACAGAAATGGGGAAGTTGGTAAAAGAGAGTTAGCTTCAAAAAGAAGGGTGTGAAACTTGGTTGAGACTTGTATGCTATGTTTTTATACAAATCACTTTCTTGAGCAGGTGCCAATAATACTCTGTCAGAAAAAAGTTCTCTATTCTCCCTCCCTTCCTCCTTTCCCCTGGCCATCTTTCCACATTAACTTGAACTCTCTCTGGACATCTCTGTGAGAGCAGAGTTGTAAGACATTTATTTCCTATATAAATAATATCAGTTTCTTTTAGAAATTTTTGCTGTTTCTTTTAACTTATGTACGTTAGTATTTTTTGCTTTAAGAGTTTAAAGAATTATATGCAATATTGCTTCTTTTATGACTAATTAGTTTTAATTAGTATGTTTATTACATTTTAACATGAAGCTTGTGTTATAGGATATAGAGAGCAGATCTTTAGCCTAGAAAACTAGAGTTCAAGTCCTGCATCTGACACATACTTGTGTGATCCTGGACAAGTCACACAGTCAAGTAATTCTAAAGCTCTAAGTTATAGAAAAGGTGTCAACTTATATTAATTGTTAGAGGAAGTTTCTTCTCCTGGGAGTTTCCTATACTAACAAAATAATAGGTCCAGTATTTATTCCTATCCCTATGACATTTTCATTTTTATTCATCTTATAGGCCTACCATTGTTCACAGATTCCTAATTAAAGCAACTATTGAAGAAAGAATGCAAGCAATGTTGAAAACCGCTGAAAGGAGGTAACAATGATCAATTAAATTAAAAAAGCAATTTTGTCAAGCATACCCTATATGTGTATATAAAGAAGCCCAAATTTAAGACCTCTTTATTTGGCGTGACTGATTTCATTAGAATGACCATTTATAAATTGCAAAATAATTTATCTTCATTTACCTTAGAAGAAGAGCAGTTATGTCATCTCATCTAATATCTTTTCACATTTAATTCACAAACTAAAAGCATATGTGTCTTTTAAAATAGAGTCTATATGCATTGTTAAATATATTTAAAAAACTGAGGTTTAATGGAGGAAAAAAGCTGGTTACACATTGGTTTCACTTTAATTTTGAATTTTAAGTCAAAACATGAACTAATCAACTGGAAATATATGTGTTTATTTGTAAATTGGTTAAAATGTGTATTAAAGCAACCCTTGGTCAAATTATAAGTGAAAAAATGTTTCTACCCCCCCCCAAATTTAAAGATAATATGGATAAATATGAACACTTGTTTGTGTGTGTAATAGTCATACACAAAAGGGAGAGTAAAGCATAGAATTTTGCTTTTAATTTTATTGTTAACAGCAAAAGCAGAAGAGTCTGGTGCTACTGTACTATAATAGTAAAACTTTTAATTTGGTCAGCAAACAAATCCAATTTGGGAATCATAAAACTTCATAACGTTTGTACCATATGTTTTCCTCCTTCAAAGTCCTTAACTTCGAAGCATTAACTGATACTTCATGACATCCTTGTAAGATAGTTCTGATTGGAAGAAATCCAAGAAGTAGAAGGGGTCATTTCTGCTGAGTTGCTCTGCTGAGCAGAATAATGATTTGAAGCCAGAAATTGTTTTCTTCCATTAGAAGTCTAAAAGGAAGAAAAAGAGGCTACCACATCAGTAAAGTGAAAGTTAGCTTTAGGCTTCAATTTTTACTTGGTTTTTTTTTTTGTTGTTGTTGTTGTTGATTTCTCATTACTAATCATCTTTAATGTATTTAAGTATCCTCAGTATGGAAAACTGTTAAAATTCTCTCTAAGACAGTTTAACTTTTGATAGTAAGGAGACAGTTATATGGTCTGAACCTCACTGGTGCCTTTTAAACTCCTCATGGAACAACATTTTCAAAAAAGAGGCTACAACTAATAAATAGAATGGTGTGCACTGCTTTTGAACAAACACAGTTACCACCGAGGTTCCTCTAGATATTCATTGGAGTGTAGATAGCAAAAGTTTTAGAATCACTCTTTGCATTGTGTGTTATTTATTACATAAACAGAATTTCTTTCTCAAGGAAATTGATTTTGGCTAATCTTACTCTGCTCTCTAAAATTTCTGCAGTCATACTAGCTCATCATTGAAGCAGTCAGAGGCTTCAGTCTTGACAGTGGCTGATCTTGCGGACCTATTTTCTGAAGAAACTGAAGACCTTGAATGAATCATACTTAACATACGTTTGAACTCAGAAAACCTTCATGTATTCACAATCTTTAAAAATGGATTTTAATACAAGTGAAGTCACGAGTCATATATTCCAGTAGAGGTCACCCAACCCTATTTTTATGATAGATAAATGCTTTTGGGGGGGGATTTACACCATTTTCTTGTGGTTGATGAATCCTTTTCAATTCCAAATAAACCATAAATTCCTCTGGTACTATACATAAAATTCATTTTGGTCCCAAAGAATATCAGCGCATAATTTTTGAATGAGGGGGGTAACACTGTACTTTTCATTCTGATTAGTTAGAATAAGGAGAAAGCTACAAAACTAGTGAGCAAACTAATTTTTCTAGTTTTAAATTGACCTAGAGTTGAGTCAACATAAATATTCTTTTAGGCAGGAAGAGATTCTAGTATCTTTATTATGCTACTCACCAATCTTCCTCTTAGTAACATTTAAAATAAATAGTAAATTATCCTAACTACTAGTACTTAAGTGGATTTAAAATATAACTTACGTAGAAATTGCACAGTAATTTCATGTGAACAGAATCCTTTGCAACAAGTTCCTCATGTTGAGTTTTTCCTTTTATCTATATCTATATCTATGTAGATATATATCTATATCTATACGGATATATTTATCTTAAAAATCGAAACACTGAAATCCAAGTATTTTACACATTTTTACAACCCCTTAAATAAGCCATGTTGTTCATGCTGACTTATAAGAATTTAACTTCTTTTATTATAAAATAAAAGTATTTAGCTAAATTTTATTTCATTTTATACTTGGTTTTATTATTAACATGAGCAATTTTGTTAAGTCTCAGCAACATTAAAAATGGATTTATTATTTACTTTGAATGTTACAAAACTCTTTCTAATTCAGATTTTTCCTAATGTTTTTTTAAATGTTGATGTAGCTATGTAAATATTACTAATTATGACTTTTTATGTTTTGTAGTTGATATGATTGTAACCTGATAATGTACCAAGGAGGGGATTTTTCAACTTTACTAATGTATTATGTGGTGTTATTGTTGTTTTTGCCCCCTCTGCATGATGTGACTGTGCTTTTTAATCCACTGAATGTATTTTAATCTGTTACAATTTTCTCTTTTCTCCAAATGAGACCCTCCCCCCTCCAAAAATATTAGACTGATACCTTCTTTTTGGAACAATAGAGTGTCACGTTCAAGTAAGCAAATAATCAAAACATGATATTTCTTCTATGAAGAATTACCTGGACAAGGGAGTTGAGTGTCTATTTCCTAGTTATTTGGCACAATCAAAATATTCAAGTTTTCATTGTTTTGTTCAAGCTCTCAGACTTGTTTGTAATTCACTGGCATCATAGTGTCACATTCCCTTTTATATTTAGCTGCTCAGAAAACTAGAGATAGACTGTCCTAGAGTGAGCAGCATATCTGATTAGAGGCTTGAGTGTTTGTTGTTATTCTGGGTTAATAAATAACCCCATTTGGCTCAACTGAAGAAAATTCATTTAAGCAGTCTTGTGCCTGTTCTTCCAGTTGAAGTAAAATATGCATGGGCTCTCTTAGCAGAGATCAGAACATGTCCATCAAGGGCATGAAGTCCAATGGATGTAATTTAATTGTAAGCATGTTTAGGGTTTTCATTTTGTGGTCTTTCAATATTCTCTCCAGAGCTAAGTTTTTAGAGACATTATCTGGTATGCTTGAATTTTAGAGAAAACAAATTGTTCTTCCTTATATATGTAAGAAATGAAAAGTGAAACAAAGATATTTTGGTAGAGATAGAAATGATGGGAAATGTTTAATATTCTGAGTTATGGAACTCACATTCAGTCTTTTAAAGCTCTTATATACCCCAACCAAAGGCACTAGGATAAGTTCTCTCCTTTAGCATAGTTTTTAGAATAAAGTCCTACCTAAGTGTATTAGTTCTTTCATATACTTTTGCTTATTCTAGACAAATATCTCTTCTGAAGCTTCCAGACCATCTCTGTAAAATGCTTTCCTTCAACCCATCCCCTTTTGGAGGCATCTACTACCATGTTTACGCATAACTCTTAATGTCATAAATATTATCTTATGGAAATGAACTAATAACGGAAAATTGGGTCAACTTATTCAGTCTTATACAGAAATTAAATTTGTTTTAGACAATGTCAATAGTACTGTCAAACTTATTGGAATGAAAAAGTTCAAATTAGAAGCAAGTGAAGATTTTTATATGTATAATAAAACATTTTACTTAGAAGAAGCATCTTCTTCCTATAGAACCAATTACTTTTTTATATTTACCATAACTTTTAAAGTTCCAACTTTTCATCTGAGTGCAGCAGAAAAATCTGTATTTAGTTGTAGAGCATTTGTGAAAGTATTTCCTTGCTTTCAATTTCACATTGTATTAATAGTGCCAGACCAAGACCTGATACCACTGACTTAGATTTGAGATATATATAATTACAGAAGCTTAAAGCTCCCAATGTTTGTCAAAATATATAATGCCTTATTTAGTATTCCAAAGATGCAGTGCTATCGAGCCAAGTGATCTCCTTTTTTCTGTTTTCATGGACAGGAGAACAATTTACAACCGTTTGTTAAATCTCCTTTTTCTTTCTCTCCATGGGCTTCAGCATGATTAAGTCCCTTTTCTTCATTTAATAATCCACAGGTTAAGCTTTCAAAAGCAAGAGACACCAGCTGTATTCAGTAGCCATAGGCTTACTTAAATGCAATAAAAAATTAGAAATAAAAGAAAAGAGCTTAGCCAAGTGATATATGACAGTAACAACCTACATCAAAACTTGAAATTTACTAACATAAAAATTGAAACCTCACCAACACAGTATAAAGAATCCAGGGTATTGGGGCGGCTAGGTGGTGCAGTGAGTAAAGCATCGGCCCCGGGAGTCAGGAGGACCCGAGTTCGGTTCCGGCCTTAGACACTTAACTCACACACAAAAACAACTAGCCGTGTAACCTTGGGCAAGTTACTTAACCCCAATTGCCCTCCAAAAGAAAAAAAAAATCCAGGGTATCTTACCAAGAGACACAGGTTTTTATTAAAGCTATAGCTTCAAAGTATTCGCAGCTATCAATATTTATATTGTACCTTGGACCCCAAAGAGTTTCTAAGCCCATCTGTTTACCAGCATAATATAATCAGTGGGCTGTGTATGATTCACGAAAGTTACTTACTTATGACCCACTGAGAGGGGCAGGAATCCCAGCACTGGTGGGGTTGGTAACTTCCAGCGATGGTAATCCCAAAATAAGTCTGTAGGGAACTTGAAATATCCCAGGATGGGTATCTGTGACCATTGCAAATTAAAGGACAGATGAGTAGCTATCCAGAAAGTAGTATACCAGTGTATCTTAAAATTCTTAAGTCTATGCTCCTACCTTCTGATAGTGCCTCGTAAAATTGAGACTAATCTGTTTTTAGAGAACTTCAGAGGAAGAGATTCTACAATTCCTTGGCAACCTATCCTAGTGTTTGACAGCAGTCACTGTCAGGAATTTCTTATATTTAATCCGGATTTTTCATATTGCAGTGTTAAAAAAAACTTTTTTACCCTTGTTCAGTGGGAATTCTGAGAGTGGTCATCATCCTCTGTATAATAGCCATTTGTATTCATGAAGATCATTATTAAGTTGTCCCTCTGCCTTTTCTTTCTCCAATTCCTTTGCCCTTCTTTAAGAGATCATATTCTCAAACCCCTTAATCATCTCTCCTAAAGCCTCCCTAAGTTTTCCACATCACTCTCAAGCTATGGTGCCATAAAAAAGGGGAAAATATAGACCAAGGATACATTCCTGAGATAAAGGAGTCTTTCCAGGTCTCTTATTCTCAAACCAGGCAATTTTGATAACTGTTTATTTTGCAGTCTGTAATGTCTGCCTCTCTTTTCTACTTATACTACAAAGATCCAAATCCGGTTTTTCATTAAAATCTAGTTTATTTTCAATTGTATCAACTACCCAATCAATATAGCTTTATTCATTTGATAGATTTAGAACTGGAAGTGACATTAGAGGTTATTTGGTCCAAGCCCCACATTTTACAGATGGGGAAGAAAGTCTGAGTGTCTTGTCTAGGGTCCCAAAAATAGTAAGTAGCAGAGCTAGGATAGGACCTGGGATCAAAGACCTGAAATTTTGTTTATTTTCTCCTTCCAAGACCTCTAAACACCATACTTGGGTCCTCATTTGGACTTAAGTTCCTTCCCTGCGTCCTTTTCCTTGCTTTCTATATTCAAACCTTGCTTACTATACTGAATTAAATCTTTCTCCTTTATTTCAGCCTACCTACCTCTTAACTCTTTTTCAGACCCCCCCTCAGCAATTCCATAGATGAAGAGAGCTCTATTACCTGTTTTATAACTTTGAATATTTTTTCCCTTAACTTGCATAGAAGAGGTGTCTTCCTTAGTAAATGCAAATGAGACTGTGTTTTTTAAAGGTGTGTTTCAGTGTCTGATCTAGCTTTAATCTATCAAAATGTTAACATGATTAATCTATTGAACTATTAAAATAAAATAACCATGTTCAATCATTTGAGTAGAACTGCCTGACCAATATTTTCTACTTTAAAACAAAATAAAAACCTTAAAAATAATCAAATTACCATTCATATTTTCATATCTCTTTTCAATTCCATGTTCATTGTCTTTGTATCATAGTGATAGTTGCAATAAAATATAGTATGAATAAATCTTTTTTCTTATCAGTGGGTTGTCAATGACTCACTTTGACAGTGAATTTAATTTATTCAGTGACATTTTCAAGATATGTATAATTTTATTTGTATTCATCCTTTATGTGAAGAAATTAAGCAGTTTCCTTCATGGTTGGCTTTTGTGCCCTTTGGGCTTTATGATAAAGGTCATTGATAATTCACCTATTTATTCTGTATGTTGGAAGAGGTGCTAGTAATGTGTTAAAATAGAAATAGTTACCCACTCTCCACTAAACAAAGAGGGACACTTCTCAGGGCTTAGTTTTTAACTGTACAATCTGCTCCCACTCAGCAAAAACTAAGCAGATGGAGTTGGCAAAATATTTTCTATCCTAACTGGGAGAAAATTGCTATGTGCCATATATTGGTTTGATCAAAAAAGCATTAACCTATTGTAAAAAAGAAAATATCCACACAGCAGCAGTGTGAGGTTTGACAAACTGTGTTAAAATAGCAAGCTCTATTAAGTCTGCATCTTAGTTTTGTTTTTAGAAAGGGCAGAAGGTATGGGGGTAGGAGTGGTTGCCTGGCAGTCTCATTTTTAAAATTATATCCTCTTCCTCCACCATGGTAGTAAAATAAACTGGAAGGGTTTTATGTTACAACTCTGTGACTTGTAGAAACTGAGACTTGTCATATAAAGTCCTGTGAATGAAAACACTGGATTGTAACAGCAGCAACTTACACCAACGTAATGTCTTATAGTTTTAAAGTATGTCACATTCTTTTATTTGATACCAACAACGATAATGTGAAGTAGGTGGTCGTGTATTATTATCTTCTCAGTCTTACAGAAGAGGAAACTGAGGCTAAAAGACTAGAAATAACTTGCCTAAGATCACATAACTAGGAAGTGGTAGAACCTCAGGACTCAGTAGCAGTCCATGTTCCAGGAAATTCTTTGTGGCCCCTTGCCCAACAAAATGAACATGTCATACCATTACAGTGACATTTTCCTCCACAAAATTCTGTTCCAGTGGTTCATCATGGCGTTGCGATAATTCTTGAAAGCTATACCATGACAGTGAAAGCTCTGGTAGATTCTGTCCCACTGGAAAAGCTTCAGCTATTGCCGCAGCAATAGTCTGCTTTTCAAGGTCCAGGCTGACTAATTATGGGACAGCTGCTCACCAATAGGCTTGGCAATGACTCCTTTGGCCATGGCAACCCATGAAAAAGAATAATATAAACTAGCCTTCAGTTGTCTGTGGCCCCCTACTACTACTACAGTAATGATGTCAGGGAACAAGGCTTCAATTTTTATACTCTCTGTAAACAATAACTTAGTTGTTGGTGCTCTAAACATAAGTAATATGTAAATGTGTAATCTTGCCATTGACCAGTGAATGTACATACTACTAGAGAAACTGAATTGTATCAATCCTTGATATTGTCACCATAAACAAAATTAGAAAACAAACTAGTTGGTTTTATTGTGTGTCTGAAGACAAGAAAAAATTATTTCATGGGATATTTTGTCATCTTATACTACAGTGGTTATGTTAGGTATTTAAACCAAACAACAAGTATTTTAAGTACCTACTGTATTTCAGGCATTGTGCTAATGTTGGAAATGTTAAGAAAGGCAAAAAGACAAAAATAGTCCCTGCCCTCAAGGAATTTACATACTATCTGGGGAGACACTATAAATAAATAGGTACATATAAAGAAACCATCATGAAAATAAATGTCGTTTATAAGTCAGCATCTATTACAGAAGATGAAGTAGAAGTCTAAGATGTTCCAAATTAAATCAACATATATTTTGATATTCAGTGACTTCAGGTCACTGAAGATGGGAATGAGGGAGAACAGTGAAAAAATGTGCTTAAAGAGTAGGGAATGAAAGAAATCATATGATCAGAGATTCAGAGCCAAAAGGGACCTAAGAGGTCACCATAACCCCCTTGTTTTACATAAGGGAACTGAATCACAGAGGTCAAGTGACTTGCCCAGAGCCACACAGCTAATTCTGAAGGAACATTTAAACCTAGGTAGGTCTTCCTAACTCCCTAGTCCGTTTCTCTGAACACTACACGATGCCAACTCAAAAGACTTTTAGGCTATATGAATACTTCAAGAAAAGAATCAAAAGGCTCCAGTCAGAATGAGCATTGAATAACACAAACGCACACACAAAAAGAAAATTATTATAATTAGCAGAGAGGAAAGCATTTGTTCTGATGCGGTAGTCACTTGTAAATCCTCTGGGCATAGTTAGAATACCAACTTATAAATTAATACAAAGCTAGAAGAATAAAAATGAAAAGAATAATTATCATGTGATTAAAACATTTTCAACTTATCTTTTTTAATTATTGAAGACAATGGATGAAAGGACATTGGTAACAACTAGAACAGCTTTATGTAGAAATTTCACCAAAATTTCTAATGCCACAATGTAAATCAAATGCCACAATGATGGGGGACCAAGAGGACCTAAAAGTCACCTGAGCAAGAGAGTAGTAGAGAGAGATAGTCAAGGATAACCCAATTTAGAACATAAACACATTTGTAAGATATTACAGAGGATAGTGCACAGTTATGTCCAGTATCAATTCATAAAACAGCAAAAAGGACTTAGCCACTTGAAATATTACAATAATAGGTCACACCAAAAATTGAAACAGTAACATAAAAATAGAAACCTCACCAAAACAATAAAAAGAATTCAAAGTAGTTTACCCTGCTTACTATTACCAAACTTTAAAAAATTATAAACCTTACCAAAGTAATAGAGTTCTTGAAAATTAGAACTCAACAACACTGTGGGAAAAGAAATATTAGAACAAATCAAAAGATTTTAATTAGAAGAAAACTTAAGGTATCGGTTATCAAAAAACAAGTGGGAAATAAGTCAAGGAGGGGTAATTTAAGAATCATCAGAGTTTGCCTGAAAACCTTGACTAAAGAATAGCCTAGCTACTATGTATTTAAAAAGTGAATGAAAACTATCCAGATCTATTAGAACCAGAGGGGAAAGTGAAAATAGAAATAATCTATCAGTCACCTCCTGAAGTAAACTCCAAAATAAAATTCCCAGGAAAGCCATAGCCATAATTCACAGATTTTAGTTCAAAGGAAAATACAGCAAGCACCAAAAAGAAAAGAGTTCAAGCATCAAGGAACCATAGCCATGATCATACAATACTACAATTATCAAGGAGACAAATCTTAGAATTATTAAGTCTTATAACCAAGAATAATTTACTGTGAAGGACTAAGTAGAATCTGAGAGGGGGAAAGGAAGGGACAGGAAGTGTACCTTTCGCATATGAGGCAATTTTGAAACATTCCAGATAAAAATATCAAAGCTGAGTAAATACTTTGAAGTGCAAACAAAGGAGTTAATAGACAAATTTTAAAATAAATGCATTTGAGCTATTCAAATAAGCTAATGATTAAGTGATTGCATTCCAATAGATGGAGGATATATAAGTATACCTTCAAAACCCTTATAACTTCAAAAGTCACAGGGGCTATTAAAAGTGATTTTCTTCTGTTTTGATGGTCTTTAGAGAATAAAGAAAAGAGAAAAGAAATATACCAGCAAAAAATGAGGAAGAGGCATAAATTTACCATTTCTTATAATTGGAGTTTGTGAGAAGATTTATATAAACACAAACAAAAGAATGAGAGGAACTGGCATTATATGAACTTTTATCTTAAATGGACACAGGAAAATTGAATGCACATACATATGTACACATGCACTCACATGCATGTGCACATACACCTCTAGAATTTGGTATAGAAATCTGTTAAACTCATCAAAGACACAAATATGGAGGGGGGGAGAAGGGATTGAGAGTATATAGGGAATGGTGAAAATAAAAAGTTCTGATTTGAAAGGAAAAGAATATAAGGATAAGAAAGTGATTAGGCTCTGGGGAGAGGTAAGAGAGACAGGACAGTGGCACACAAACACATTGAGTCAATTGTGGATTCCTTATGTTGGTAACATCTCTTTTACCAAATTCTTGGAAGCAGCAGGGGGAAAGGTGGACAGAGGAAAAAAAATATGAGATACTAGAATGAAAGTAAATAAGTATAAGCATGAATGGAATAATCACATAAACTGGAAGAGGATAGCAGAGTGGATTAGAAAGCAGAATACAACAATCTGTTTACAAGAAATGTGCTTGAAATATAGTTTTGTACAGTTAAAATGAGAGTTTATGATGCTTAAGATAAATTCATGCCAAGGGTAGCAATTATGATCTCAAGGCAATAATAAGGATAAAAATGGTTTAAAAGGGACAAACAAGTATCTACATTATCCTTAAAAAACACCATGGATAGCAAAATTACATCATGATGTGAAGTGTGTGCAATGAATAGTATAGCATCTAAATACTTAAGGGAAGGTGCATCAAATCACAGGAAGAAAAACAGCACACCTATAAAAGGTGGAGAATTCAATGTACCTTTTCAGAACTAGACAAATCTAACAAAAAGATGGACAAGAAAGAAGTAAAAATGGAGAGAATTTTTTTAAAAGTTAGATATGATTAATCTCTGACAATTATTGAATAGAAATAAGAGTACATATATTTCTCAACACTCACAAAAATTGGCCATGTGTTAAGGATAAAAATATGAACAAAACAGCAGAAGTATTAAATACAGCTTTTATAAACCATGAGGCAATAAAAATGTTTAATAAAGTGACTTTTTAAAAAGACTAAACATTAATCAGAAATGAAATAAATTCATAAGACTCATTTGATCAAAGAATAAATAGAAATAATAGATAATTTCATCAAGGAAAATGACAACAATAAGGCTTTGGCAACGTCATCAATTCAATCCTTGGAAGAAATTTCGTTTATCTATCCATCCATCCATTTATTGTGAGAAATTGAAAAAAAAATCAATAATTTGAGCATGCAAAATTTAGAAAAGCAACAAATCAGAAAACCTCAACATAAAAATAAATTCTGAAAATTGAAGATATTAACACTTAAAGGAAGGGGGAAACTATTGAATTGTTTTTTAAAAAAAACTAGAAGCCATTTTTTAAAATTATAAAATAAACTGCAAACCAATTTTAAAAGAGAAAAAATTGCTAGCACCAAAAATAAATGAAAATTTTTAACAAATTAAAAGATAATAAAGGAGGGGTGGCCAGGTAGCACAGCGAGTAAGAGCACCAGCCCCAGAGTCTGGATGACCTGGGGATTGAATCCAGGCTCAGACACTTAGCACCCACTCAGAAACACCTGGCCATGTAACCTTGAGTAAGTTACTTAACCCCGATTGCTTAAAAAAAAAAAAAAGATGAAATTATTAGAAACTATTTTGCCCAATCATGTGCCAGCAGTACTGATAAATAAAATGAATGAATATTTACAAAAATAAAAATGCTCAGATTAATAGAACAAGAAAATTTAAATATCAGAAAAAAAATAATTCAAATGTACATAGCATTTGAAGAACAATTAATTCCAATACAAGAACTGCAAAAATAGAAAAAGAAGGGATCCTGCCAAACTCCTATCATACAAATAATGTGTAACCTAGATCAGGGAGACAAGGCTGATCCAAAAATATTGGGGGGAAAATCCAAGAAGCTACATCACTAAGCATGACAGCACATGCCTATAGTTGATGAGGGACGGAATCCCAATAGGTTCAGCAGGAATTCTGATCTTAGACCAGAAAACCTGCAATAGCCTCTGGAAAGAATTCAAGGTCTCAGGCTTAATTGGAGTGAGAGTTGTAGAAGTTTATTGTTATGCTTCTAAGAGAAGGGCAAGAGTCCTTTAGGGGACCTGCAAGTGAGAGGGGTACATGCTTTTACCTTTAAAGGGTAGGGCTGCCATTGTCAGGGCTGACCAGATAAGAGGGGCCTCAGTGCATAGACAAAGGTCAGAGCTGACCAAGAAGATCATGTGAATAGATAGTTTAGATAAGATTAGAGCCAGGTGAAGGATACAAAAGGCAAGGATAAAGGAGGGTGTGGGCCAGGCCTGAGAAGAAATGAAGAGATTAAGTAAGAACAAAAGGGGTCACAGGGTGTTGCCTAGGTGGAGTTTGGGATAGGGAGAAGGGGCAGAGCTCAAGGATGGGAAAGGACAAATTGCAGTTACAACTTCACAGACTGGTTTTACAAGTTGGTTTGACCTAGACCCCAGGTACCCCATCATAGTCCCTACCACTGGAAAATTGCTTCAATTCAGGAGTTTTGAGCTGCAGTAGAGTTAAAGTCAACCTGTGTCTATTATGAGTCCAGCATCAATATGCTGAGAACCTGAGAGGAGGTCATCATAAGGAGGGATGAACTGGCTCAGGCTGGAAATTGGAGAAGGTAAAAGCTGCCTTGCCAGTCAACAATGGAGTCAAACCTAAGTGTGAGACCCTGTCTCAGAAAGAAAGAAAAGTATAATGTATTTACACCAAGAATACAGGGTTGGTTCAGGACATATGCAGTTTAAATGGAAGATGATATTTATCCTTTGTTCCCAAACAGAGCCATGACATCAGGAAGGTGATGCCATGATTTGCAAATGAATTGGATTTAAGTGAGGAAGGGCTGTACAAAGTCACCAGCCTCACTCCCCCAGAACCATCTGGGTCCAATGGCAGGATAGAGATCAGGGTGACTGAAGATAACCCTGGATGCAGTGGGAAACCTTGACCTTTTTAAACAATAAGGTCTTTCCCAGGTCTCAGTTTGTCGGAGGCCACACCCATTCATTGATTAAGGCTAAGAAGAGAGCCAAAAAATGGCCTCTTCTATCTATTCCAACAAAACAAAAAACAAAATCAGTCTAAGATGGAAAGACCCTCAGGGTTTCTGGCCAAAACAGAAACACTTGATATTTACACACAATCAGAGCCATCAGAACCCAAATAATGACCAAAAGAAGTTTGGGCTGGGACCTATTGTTGGCCAATCAATGAGAGCCAGAATGATTTGGGTTTAAGGCACAGGTACTTAAAAAAAGACCCTAGCCCATATACTTTGCAAGGTTTCAGTGACGGAAATGCATATTCCTTTGGGCAGAACACCTGCAGGTAAGAGTATGATTCCCTATGTGGACAGAAGGAAAGAAGGAGAGAAGGAGGAAGGGAGAGAGAAAAGGAAGGAAGGTAGAAAGAAAGGAAGGAGCTGCATTGCCAAACTGGAACTGGCCAGTTGGGTCCTCAGTGGGGCAGCTACTACCACTCACAGATTGTTGCTTGATGTTTGTCCTTCATTCTCAAAGAGGACCATGATATTGGGAAGGTGATGTCTTGACTTGCAAGTGAATTGGATTTAAGTGAGGGAGGGCTGTGCAAAGTCACCAGCCTCATTCTCTCCTCTAGACCCATCTGGGTCAAATGGTAAGATATATATCAGGACAACTGGAGATGGTCATCTTGGAGGGAAGGCACTAACAGTGTTGAGAGGGATGAGAGTAGGGCATGAACGAGTAATAGCCAGGAATTAGAGGTAAAGAGAGCATTCCAGACATGGGGTGGTGAATATCTAATCTCCATTGCTAGTAAGGACAGAATAAGTGATAAAGAGCAAAAATGGCACTAGGACAGACTTGGTTAGATATTAGGAAGCATTTAAGGCAAAAGAAAAAAAAAGTGAATTTCCAAGAAGATTGTTAAATTATATTTGGAATTTTTTTTCCAAAAATTTTATTTTAGACTCAAACAGAACACAAATACAGAATAGAGAAAAGAAACAAAAACATATCATAAACTTAAATATTGGAACTTAAATACAAAGTTACAAAGAAAAAAAAAGCACGCCATGTGCATCATAGAACATAGAAGAGGATTCAAAATATGTAACAGTAAATTTTCAGTTCATGAAAGCCTATGTGATTGATGGTACTCGCATCAAAAATTGTCCATCTTTACTTCCTTGTGAGTTTTCTTGTCTGTACTTTTTTACTTTGTTCCTCTTTTCCCTCCACCCAATCTCCCCCCAAAGGGCTACAATAAAATTTAGATATGTTTCTCTATAGGTATAGATATATACATAAACATATACATATATAGACATGTATGTGCTTTTCCAAACCTATTCTACTCCTAATCTTTATTTTTTTAATGTATGATTATATCTCTTGTTTCCTATCACTCCTGCCCCCTCTCCTTTACTTCTATCCACTACCTTGCCCTCCTATTACTAGCCTACCCCCTTCCAAGGATCCCTCTCCTATCCTCCCATTTCCATACATTTAAACACCCTTCTATGCCTCTCTTTTACCTATTCCCTTACCCTCCTCTCTAAAGATTCCTCCCTTTGTCCTCTCCCCCTCCCTATGCCCATACTGGTTTATCTCTGATGAATTTAAAAGACTTTTATACTCTTCTAAATATATATGTATTGTTCTCTCTTAAACCCATTGCCAGTGAAAGTAGGTTACCAGAATTACCAATCCTCTTCTCCCATCTAATTCCTCTGTATCAATTTTTCCTTTTGCACTTCAGAAAATTACTCTTTTAAACTGTTTCTAAATGATTTTACTTTTTAAATTCATATCATTCTCAGGTTTACCCTAATCTTTCTTATAAACTACCCAATTATTAATAAGAATCTTAGACATCCATTTTACATTTTACATATATAAAAAGTAAACAGTCAGTCCTTATGGATCCCTTATAATCAGTCTTTGTTGTGCACCTTATATTTCTCTTGGCTATTATATGTTGAATCTTCTATTAAGTTCAAGATGTTTTAACAAAGTCTTGAAAGTCTGAGAGTTTATAAAATGTCCATTTTTTTTTCTCATTCAGGGTAATATTTAACTTTGCAAAGTATGATATTTTTGGCCAGAGCCCCAGTTCTTTTGCTCTTCTATATGTTGTGTTCCAAGACCTGCAGTCCTTTAATGTCTCTGCTGCTAGGTCTTGTGTAATTCTAATTGTGGCACCATTATATTTAAATTATTTTAATCTTGATGCTTTTAATATATTTTTATCCTTGAACTGGGGGTTTTGAAATTTGACTATGATATTCCTATGAGTTTTCCTCATAGGATCTCTTTGAAGTGGTGATCAATGGATTTTTTTCTAGTTCTACTCCCCCCCTTGTTCTAATGCTTCAGGACAACTCTTTGATTATTACTTGTATTATTGTACCAAGATTCTTTTTTTTATTGTAACTTTCAGTTCAATTACTTTTATATTTTCTCTTCTTGATCTCTTCTCCAAATCTGTTGTTTTTCTTATGTTTCACTTTCTCTTCTTTTTTTCATTATTCATATTTTATTTAATCATTTCTTGATCTCTTATAATTTCACTGGCTTCACTTTGCCCAATTCTGATTTTCAGGGTGTCATTTTTCTCCCTTAAGATTCTGGATCTTGGGGCAGAGCCAAGATGGCAGAGGAAAAGCAGGAATTTGCTTTAGCTCCTGTACCAACCACCTCCAATACCTGTAAAATATGACCCTAAACAAATTTTAGAGCTACAGAACCCACAGTGACAGAGAGAAACAAATCACCTGCTGAAGGCAGCCTGGCAGGATGACAGGAAGGATCTATCACACCTAGCTGGGAGCCCTGTGCAGTCCTGTGTGAGCCATGTGGGCCCAGACCCAGGGCAGCTCCAACCAGTAGAACAGACTAGCCACAGCAGACTTTAGGAGAGTGAATCACCAGTAGCTGTGGTGATTTTTAGATTTCTCAACCCATAAACAACAAAGAGAAAGTAAAAGGTCAATGGGGAACTCCCTTGGAACTGGGTGACAGAAGAGCATGGTCCAGCCCCGGACCCCGGGGCAAAAGGTGGTGGACCTACGCTATGACTGCAGCTGCTGCCACATGGCTCCCAGAGCTCCTGGCCTGCAGATAATAGGGGAACCAAGCAACCATTCAGAGGGTAATCACTCTTGCTATGACCTGCTTAGATCTGGATCACGGTCTTGGGTGGTGGTCCTGGGGTATGTGGCCAGTGTGCCAGAGCTTGGGGTGTCTGTAGAGAGGATGCCCTCCTAATAGCTCTGACAATACTTTTGAAAACCCCAGCAATTTGGGACACAGCTCTCTCCACTCTGGAAGCAGAGTTCTACATTGGCAAAGACCTCAAAAGTCAAGTAATAGACTGGCAAAATGAGCAAGCAGAGGAAGTGCAATCTGACCATAGAATCCTTTTTGGGGGACAAAAAGAATAAAAAATGGAAACAGAAGAAGACAACAAAGTCAAAACTCCTTCATCAAAAGCTTACAAGAAAAACATGAATTGGTTATACACCACGGAGAAGCTCAAGAAGGATTTTGAAAATCAAGTAAGAGAAGTGGAGGAAAAATTGGGAAGAGAAATAAGAATGATGCAAGAAAATCATGAAAAGCAAGTCAACAGCCTGCTAATGGAGACCCAAAAAATACTGAAGAAAATAACAGCTTAAAAAATAGACTAACTCAAATGGCAAAAGAGGCTCAAAAGGGCAATGAGGAGAAAAATGCCTTAAAAAGCTAAATTTGCCAGATGGAAAAAGAATCTTAAAAGCTCACTGAGGAGAATCATTCCTGCAGAATTAGATTAGAGCAAATGGAAGCTAGTGACTTTATGAGAAATCAAGATGCTGTCAAACAGATCCAAACAAATGAAAGAATAGAAGGCAATGTGAAATATCTCATGGGAAAAACCACTGACCTGGAAAATAGATCCAGGAGAGATAATTTAAAAATTATTGGACTACCCGAAAGACATGACCAAAAACAGAGCCTAGAAATCATCCTTCAAGAAATTCTCAAGGAAAACGGCCCTGATGTTGTAGAACCAGAGGGCAAAATAGAGGTTGAAAGAATCCACCAATCACCTCCTGAAAAAGATCCCAAAAAGAAAACTGCTAGGAATATTATAGCCAGGTTCTGAAATTCCCACATCAAGGAGAGAATATTACAAGCAGCCAGGAAGAAACAATTTGAATATTGTGGAAACACAATCAGGATAACTAAGGATCTGGCAGCTTCTACACTGAGGGATCAAAGGGCTTGGAATATGATATTCCGGAGGGCAAAGGAGCTGGGATTAAAACCAGGAATCACCTACCCAGCAAAACTGAGTATCATATTTCAGGGGAAAATATGGTCATTCAGTGGAATAGAGGACTTTCACCTTCTTGATGAAAAAACCAGAGTTGAATAGAAAATTTGATATTCAGATACAAAAAGCAAGAGACGCATGAGAAGGTAAACAGGGAAAAGAAATCATAAGGAACTTATCAAAGTTGAACTATTAACATTCCTACATGGAAAAACAATAATTGTAACTGATGAAACTTTTCTCAGCATGAAACTAGTTGAAGGGAATAGAAATATCTATGTCTATATCGGATGGTATACGGGCGTATGACTACATATGTGAATGTGTGTATATATGTTTACAGGTATATATAGATAGAGGACACAGGACCAATTTAATAGGAATGGATGTTACTTAAAAGGTGAAATTAAGAAGTGAGAGAGGAATATAATGAGAGGAGATGGGGAGAGACAGAATGGGGTAAACTATCTCATATAGAAGAGGCAAGGGAAAATGGTTACAATGGAGGGGAAGAATAGGAAGGCAAAAGGGAATGGGTCAACCTTATTCCCATTGAATTTGGCTTGAGGAGGGAATGAAATACACACTAAATAGGGTATCTCACCCTACAGGAGAGTAGGGGGGAAGGGGATGAGAGGGGGTATGATGGAAAGGAGGCCAGGCTGGGGGGGTGAGAGAAGTTGGAAACACCCACTTTTGAAAAGAGACAGGATAGGGCGGCCAGGTGGCACAGTAAGAGCACTGGCCCTGGGAGCCCAGGGATCTGTTCCAGCCTCAGATACTTGGCACCCACACAAAATAACTGGCTGTGTAACCTTAAGCAAGTTACTTAACCCCAATTGCTTTAAAAAAAAAAAATTTTTTTAATAAAAAAAGAAAAGAGCCATACAGGATCAAAGTAGAGAATAGAACAAGTGGGAGGTGGGATAGGAGGGAGGGAAATATAGTCAGTCTTTTACAATATATCTACTATGTTAATGTTTTGCATTAGCTACCCATGTGTAACCTATACTGAACTGCTTATCTTCCTAGTAAGGGTGGGTGACAAGGGAGGAAGGGAATTAATCTGGAATTCAAAGTTTTAAAATCAAGTGTTAAAGAATATATATATATGCTATTATTAATAATATTTTACATGTAATTGGGCAATAAGATATACAGGCACTGGGGCATAGAGATCCACCATGCCCTACTGGAAAAGTCGAAGGGGGTATGGGAGAAGATATGGGAGAGAACAGATTGGAGGAGGGAATATACTGTGGGACTGCTATTTTGGGGCAGTGGGTAGAGGAAAAACGGGGAGAAAATTTGTAACTCAAAATCTGGCGGAAATGAATGATGTAAATCAGAAGTTAATAAAGCATTTGAAAAATGAAAAAAAATAAAAAAAGAATTGTAAACCTTTTGGTTAACCTGTATTAAATGTTATCAATATTTCAAAATATGCATTTCATCAGATTTCATTGGATTAGATTCAGTTAGTTAATAAGTAAGTATCTGCTATGGGCTAGGAACCAGAAATACAAATGAAAACTTCTAGGAAGGCACATTTGAAATATAAGTTAAGTTTAGTATTTTAACTCTTACATTTGATTAACAGAATACTTTAATAAAGTCAGAGATGTATAAAATCATGCTTATATTGATTGACATTTAAATTACTTCAGATAATTCATTCACAGTGATTGGAATTCAAAGTCAAAAACTTTGAAAAATTTCAGTCAACATTATCACTGAAAGATTTTGTGTTTGGGATTTTAGAAAGAAAGACAAATAGTTGAAGGCAAAGCATGGTCCCATTCTAAATGAAAGAAAATACTTGATTCAGACCCATTCGTTATATTCTGTATTCCTTAATGTTTTAGTAGCTTTCCACCATCTTTCATTGTTCTGATGCTATTTCTGAATGCTATATGACAAATAGCTTGTCATACACCTAATTTTATTTTGTTGCTAATAATTTTTTCCTGTGATAACTTATCAGTATCCAAATTTCCTGCCATATTGCTTTTTATACTTTGACTTGAACTTTATTATATATAACTATCAGTTTCATTCTCTGTCCCATTTTTAACTAGAAGGCTAGTCTAGCATGACTTGTATCAAAGATATAACATTCTGTATGTTTAAATAAAGTAAATTTTGAATTCAAAAGAAGTATTTGATTACCCTCCAAAAAAAAAAGACCCACATTGTTGATTAATATAATTAGTCAGTAGCTTTATTTTTGCTGTTCATCACATGTGTGATGAGTTTCCCTCCCTCATCTACTTGGGATATTCATCTTTTATCTTTAATTCCTTTTTTCTTGGTATCATTCTGTGGAGCTGTCTGACAAACTTAACCTTTGCTACACAATGTTGATCTGTTTCAGGGAATAGCATTGCCCAGTATGTAACAGATGGTCACCCAGTGTTTCATAAGCAATTCATCTTTCAGGTTCTCTCAAGTGAAATACAAATTGATGCCAATTTTCCCACTTATGGAGATAATGACCTTGGCAGTCTATTAAAGGGTCATTGGTGGGAATAGCTTTACTACTTCGGGTAGATTTCCTTTAAATGCATTTGGCTTTATAGAAAGTCTTGTTTGTTTTTTAATGCTATAAGAGGCCAGAATGGGTTCTTTCTCTATCATCCAAAGAAAGAATGGGTATTTTAATACATATAAAAGATCTAAGACAACTTTTTTTTAGATTTACAGTTATAACTACATTAAAGTCCTTATCAGTTCTAAGTAAGTAAAGCAGCATGAGGTTGTCATCAGAGAAATGTATGCCTGGAAGAAATAAAAATGCTCAAGGATTTAGGGATACTTGATGGATAGCCCATCTCCTCCTCTGTTATCCACAAAATGACATTCATTCTAGAAGAAAGCCCCCACCATAGTAGGTGGATGCATTTGAGTGAATGTACTAAAAGATAGAGACAAAAGTTGTACAGATTGAGGGGAGGGAGGATGACTAGGTAATGATCTATATTTTTGGAGGTAGTACCCATGATAATCAAAGTCATATATACAACATAAAATTAAATCTCTCCATCTCCATGCCTATCCCAGGAGACTTTTTTTAAATTTACCATTTGATGATGATCCATAATTCATGAGAAATCCTAACAGAGTATTGCAAGAATGTTAAAAGGGACTCAAAATTACATATGATCCTATTTGCCTCAAACTTTATTCTTTATATTGAATCAAATTCCAGTTTATTGTTGGCTTGTTTTTAACTTTACTTTTCATGTTCATACTTTAAGGATCAATGATTTTATTTGTGATATCAATTTATTACCACAAAGAAAATAATAAACATAAGAAAATTGTAGCATGCTTAACAGAACAATTTAAAAATGATTCAGAAACTTAATCTATATCTAGGTTACATTCTGCAGGGAAACTAGTAGTGAGTTTCATCACGACAATAGTTTCACAGTTCTGCTACTTAACCATTTCATAGTTCACTTCTACTAAGCACATGCAGTTGATGATGGCATGATTTTCTTTTCCACTGACCTCTCTGTGTCTGTCTCTCTCTGTCTCTCTCTTTCTCTCTCTGTCTCCCTCCCTCTCTCTGTCTCTCTGTCTCTGTCTATTTCTCTCTCTCTCTTTCACTCTCATTCAAATAGGTTATGTGCTTTTATGGGTATATGGACCAGATGCAGACAAAAGCTTCTACTATTCCCCCATCTGACTGATCCAGACATGGCTCAAATATTCTTCATGCTTCAAAGCTGGAAAGACAAGGACATTCCTATTAATTTTGATCTTTCTTAGTTTGGTCCAGTGTTTTAGTCTGTGAAGATGTTTTGGATCCTGATTCTGTCATCCAGTGTGTAATCAGCTTTGCATCACCTGAAAAAGAGCATGATATCTCTGCATTTTCTGAAGTCATTGATAAAAACATTTAAGTAGCACAAGGTCAAGCAATGATTCCCTAAGGAATACCTCTGGAGCCCCTTTTCAAGTTGCCAGTGAACCACCAATGACTATTCTGTCTCTGACCATTTAATCAGGTCCAGGTCCATCTAACTGGCCCATTATATAGTCTGTCTCCATCTTTTCACAAAAGCAACATGAGAAACTTTATCAAATGCTTTATTATTTGCTTTACCATGTCAGAGGTTTAAAGTATCTTGGAATAATTTATGCTCCCTTACTTTAAATTTATGAAGAAGGACTGAAATTTCCATGTAATTGGTCCTTCCCATTTTTTTTTTTTTGCCTTTTTGGAGGGCAGTTGGGGTTAAGTAACTTGCCCAAGTTTAAAGGGCTAGTTTTTTTTGTGTGGGTGTTAAGTGTCTCAGGCCAGAACCGAACTCAGGTCCTCCTGACTCCGGGGGCCGACGCTTTACTCACTGCGCCACATAGCCACCCCTGTCCTTCCCATTTCAAAAGAAAATCTAAAGCATCTTCTTCTCCCATTTTATTTGAAAAATATTTTCAATTTTTATTGAAAATTTTATTTTATTTTAATTATAAACTTGAAATCACTCATATGTAGGGTCTAACAATTTGTCTCTAAAAAGCTAATTAAATACCCATTTAAAAAAAAAAACAAGTATTAAAGAGAAATCTTCCATTTATAGTTATATTTTCCACTCCCACTTGCCCCTTTTGTCCTGGGAAGTAATTTAGTATGGTTCCTAGGTGGTTGACTCTTTAAACTGATTGAACTTAGAATAAGTACCAGGGATACTTATAAAACAGGAAACTAGCTTTATCTTCCTTTCCAGTAACTCAGAGGCTGAATTGTCAGGCCATAACTGAAATTAAAATTTGTTAAAAAAAAACTGATTACTGCAGAGACATTTGGAAAGCCAATTAAGCATGTAAGACCCACAATAAGAATGGATTAAGCTAAAGCAGAATTACTGCAGAAATATCAGGCATCCCCTGCTGCAATATAGATGGCATCAGTGTTTGCAGATTATTGTGCCTCTTGCTGGCAGCACCAAATAAAATGTAGCATCTGGATATGCTGGCTGACGTTGACATTCACTGAACAGATTGGCAAGAGATCAGAATGACTGAATAATGCATAACCACATGGAGAATTCTTTGCCATGAAATAAAGGTGATTTATCTCTTAGAAACTCAACACTATAACCCACTTTCCACTTCTACAAATATACTTAGACCTAGTGAAATTGCTAGTTTCTACCAAAGAATTAAATAGGCTTCCAATTGGCATTATGAATGGCAATAAAAGGGACAACCTCAATTGAGCTTTTCCATTCTCCAAAAGAGCTGAGCCACAGTGCTACCAGTCTTTGGCACTCAGATGCTAAATTAATCAAACCAACTGAACAATAAGGCTCAATTAAATAAATGCAATATGAGTATGAGCTATGATATCAGTGATTAAATAGAAAATGGAAGCCTGAGCCCGTTTCCATAATAATGCATTGGCTGGCTTGATTTCTATCTCATGTGGGCAAGTACTGTTGTTTTCCATCATGAGAATTATATTCTGTTTTCCATTGTATTTCTGTCCATTTCTGAGCTCAGTTTGGTTTAAAAAAATACCTGATGGCCTGCCTTCCTTCTGTTGGTGAGACTCTCCCAACTTAGCTCAACTAGTCCTTGAATAGTAGAAACAGTATTGCACCAGCTCCATACTGGAAGCCTCTCTAGTGGTAGAACCTTCCAGAACTTGGCTCCATGCCTTTCAAGAAACAAGTGTCACTTTTATACTGAAGTGAGGCATCAGCACAGAACCAATATGGTGATCCAACTGCTCAAGTAGACAGAAGAAAAGATCCTTCTAAGACTACTTTCCATTGCCTTTAAAAAATTAACATAGTGAACCAAATAAAGCCTTGTAGACACTCTACAAACAAGCTACTTCCCACACAAACATTTAAATTATATAAGATTCTGACAGCTGTGACTGTAGAGATGACTTTGTGCAATGACCTGTTGAGGACTGACAAGTGGAGACCCTTACTCACCTAACGTATTTGCTAGTGTGATAGAATATGGGCTGCAGGAGATGACACAAGCAAAAGGATTATCTATTGATGGTGACATTTTCTGAATGTTCTCATTTGCAATTTTCATCACGCCAAGGACATTGAGACCCAGAACACTACAAAAACCTCTTTAGTATATTCAATAATAACATGAAACCAACGTAACCCTCTACAATAGAAAAAAACCAAAATGGATGAAAACCGTATATTGGACAATTGATCAGTCAAGCATTTATTAAGTGCCTTTTATACCATATATCTTTCACTGTGCTAGAAGCTAAGTATACCAAAATAAATATAATATAGGCCTTACATGTAAAGAGTTTACATTCTTTTAGGGGACACACTATATACACATATAAGAAAATATTAAATATACACAAAGTATATGCAAGCTTATTTGTAGGAGGAGTGGGGCAAAAATGGTACTAGAAACTGAGGAAATTAAGAACGGCCTCATGTGGGACATAGTGCTAGAGGTGAGCTTTGAAGGAAGCCAGAGATTCTAGGATTATGTTCCTGGCAAGGGGAAGAGCTCAGGCAAAGGCATAAACATGGAAGATGGAATGTTGTATGTGAGGAAAAGCATGAAGGCCAGGTTGTCTGGAACCAAGAGTGCTAGAAGGGGAATAATGTGGGGGCAGCTAGTGACGAAGTTAATAGAGCACCAGCCCTGAAGTCAGGAGAACCTGAGTTCAAATCTGGCCTCAGACACTTGATGCTTAACTAACTATGTAAGTTAGTTGTAAGTAAGACTTGGGCAAGTCACTTAACCCTTCCCTCCTCAAAAAATAAAATTAAAAAATCAAATTTAAAAAAAATCATTGCCTTCCCTCCTCAAAAAAAAAATACTAATCATGTGCATTTAGACAAATTATCCACTGAGTTGGTCTATAAATTGCTAGTTTTAACTAGAACTTCTTTGGACTATGGATATTGTCCCAGGATTCAGTAGGAGAAAGAGATTGAGCTAAATTGACTTGGGAAATTGCCCAGGGCTTTCATTGATCCCAAAGGCACAGAAATCAATCTCATTAACACCATTGTCTTTTTGGTGGTAGGCTATGGATGCAAATCATGGAACATCATAATCTCAGAAAAATCAGAATTATTAGTAGCCTAAAAAACAATGAATGGGAAGGTACATAGTGGGCATAAATAGGTTACAGTCTCTATCACCAGTGATAACTAGCACATAGTCACTGGTATAAAAGACATCATTGAGGAGATAAAGAAGTGGGCAAGTTGTGTACTGGAAAGGAGAGAGTGATATTGAATAACAATTCCTGAAATCTTAAGCAAACTGAGGGCAAACAATCCCATCAGGTATATCCTCTCTGGTGGATATGTGGAGGTAAAGAATTACAAAGGATGAGAAGATGTAAAGGGATAGCCAGCCATCTGTATCAGTAAAGGGAATAGCTGCGTCTGTGAACCCAGCTTCATCCAGGTATTATCCACAACACAAATATATATATATTACAACACAAATCAGTGTCAGCTCCTGGAGGTCAGGGACTGTATTTTGCCTCTTTTTGTATTCCCAGAACTCAGCACAGGGCCTGATACATAAGTACTTAATAAAAGTCTGTTGGTTGATTGATTGATTGATTGATTGATTGATAAATTCCTGGTGTCAGTGTTAGAAGATCCTAAGTTTTTTGTTCATGTGCTTTAAGTCTTTTTATAAGTTCAAATTCCAACTTGAAATTCAGAATGGTAGTATCAAAGCTTTTGGAAAAAAGGAATAAATAGTTTTTAATATTTGAAAAAAATGATCTTTCAAGAATTCATAGTTGGCAAGGGTTCTTAGATTTATACAGTTCAATGGATTTAGATGGGAAAAATTCTATATTTCTACTAACTAAAAAATCTTTATTTTCACTAACTGAAATTTATATTTCTCTTCAATTAAAAATGAAGGCATCAAAATTATCTGGTATTGGCTAAGAAATAGAAAAGCAGATCAGTAAGACAGAGGAGACATACAATAAACAGTAGCAAATGGTTATAGTAACTTTGTGTTTGACAAACATAAAGATTAAACTTTTGGTATAAGAATTCATTATTGGTAAAAATTGTTGGGAAATCTGGAAAGCAATCTGGCAGAAATTGGGCATAAACCAATATTTTACATAATTTACCAAGATAGCATTAAAATGAATATATGGGGGCAGCTAGGTGGCACAGTGAATAAGAGCACTGGCCATGGAGTCAGGAGGACCTGAGTTCAAATCCAGCCTCAGTCACTTAACTAGTTGTGTGACCTTGGGCAAGTCACTTAACCCCAATTGACCTCTAAAAAAAAAAAGCTAAAATGAATACATGACCCAGATATAAAGGGAGATATCACAAGAAAATTAGAAGAACATGAAACATATTATCTATCAGACATGTATAGAACAATTTATGAATAAACAGTAGAGAGCATTGTAGATGTAAAATGGATAATTTCTATTACATTAAATTAAAAAGTTGTTGTAGAACTAAAACCAATGTAGCCAAGGTTAGAGGGAAAGCAGAAAATTGATGGAGGGGGGAAGATTTTTATAGGCAGTTTATCAGATAAAGATCTCATATTTTAAATAAAATACTTTGCCAAATTTTTAAGAATATGAGTAATTCCCCAACTGATAAATGGTCAAAAGATATGAACAGGCAGTTTTTCGATAAAGAAATCAAAACTATATATAGAC
Organism: Petaurus breviceps papuanus; assembly: GCF_028583685.1. Taxonomy (NCBI): domain Eukaryota; kingdom Metazoa; phylum Chordata; class Mammalia; order Diprotodontia; family Petauridae; genus Petaurus; species Petaurus breviceps. The sequence goes on from NW_027187345.1 coordinate 13,599,824, forward strand.
ATGATAAAATGCTCTAAATAATTCTTTATTAGAGAAATGCAAATTAACGTAACTTTGGGATATTATCTCAGACCTATGGGATCAGCTTAAATGATATAAACAGGGGCGGCTAGGTGGCGCAGTGAATAGAGCACTGGCCCTATAATCAGGAGGACCTGAGTTCAAATCCAGCCTCAGACACTTGACACAAAAACTAGCTATGTGACCTTGGGCAAGTCACTTAACCCCAACTGCCCTTCAAAAAGCAATCAATCAATCAATCAATAAAATGATATAAACAAAGTATATAGTGTTGATATAAATAAATGCTAGACGGTGTGTGGAAAAATTGGGACACTAATTCACTGTTGATGAAATTGTGAACTGATCCAACCATTTTGGAGAGCAACCTGGAAATATATCCAAAGAGTTAAAAATCTGTGTATACCCTTTGACCTAGAAATGCCACTATTAGGTCTATTGCCCAAGAGTTAGGGAAAAAGGAAAAGAACTTACATGTTCTAAAATACTTATAGCAGCTCTCATTGTGGAACTGGAAATTGAAGGGATGCCCATCAATTAAGGAATGATTAAACAAGTTGTGGTGTATGATTGTGATGGAATACCACTGTGTTATAAGAAATGATGAGCTGATTGATTTTATAAAAACACTGAAAGACTTGCATGAAACAATGAAGAATGAAATGAGCAAAACCAAGAGAATGTTATACACAATAACAGCAATATTGTTCTAAGAACAATTCTGAATAACTAAGTCATTTTGAGTATTATAGATATTCAAATGAATTACATAGGACCTATGAAGGAAGATGCTATCTACCTCCAGAGAAAGAACTAATAAATGGAAGTTATGTATAGTATGGTTTTACATACATACATATGTATATATATATATATATATGCCATTAGACACAAATATGTGTATATTATATATACACATTTTTGTGTATAGTGGTAGCCTTCTCTAGGACAGAGTGGAAAGGGAGGGAGAAAAAAATAAAAATTGCACAGCAGAGAACAAAAGAAAACTTAGAAGGAAGCACAGAAAAATAGGATAGCTTTGAAATGGTGTAGTATTTATTACATAGTTGTTTTTTTTAAAGCAGTGTAAAATGGAAATTCATGGTTTTATGTTAAATCTTCCTTTTGTGTTGTGTTGTGCTGTGTATGTGGAAATATTCTTTTCTTTTTGTATTTAAGTTTAAAATAAATTTAAAAAAACTTTAAATGAAGGAAACAAATATTATTCTGAGAAGGGATTGTTAAGATTCAACAGAGTCCCCAAATGAAATAAGAAAGGTTAAGAACACCTGCCATAGACTTTAGATGTGAATTTAGGGGTGTGTTATCAAATGTGGTCACTAAGTCTGTTGGTTTTGCTTAAAGGGCTTTTTTACCCCTTACAACTGAGTGAACAAGGTGGGGGACAGTGGTTAAATAGTAGTAACTATGATATAGAAACAAAAGGTAACTATAAAACTTTGAAAAATAGATGTATATATCAGTCCTTATTCTTGCTTTATTAGATGTCATAGACTGTGATTCAATATTTCTTTAATAATTAACCTCCAGTGAAATCCTATTCCAAAGATGCCTTATCATGGTATGAGTTTTTGCACTAAATCCAGCATCTGACACATACCAAGCACTCAGTAAATGTTTGTTGACTGACTCTAGGAGAACCTGGGTTTTCAGAGGCCATGCCAGAAAAAGACTAGCTCTTACAGGTCCTACCAAGCAGGAAAGGCATCAAGTACGGAATTCTTGGAAAAAGCAAATTTTGGATAGAGGTACAGTCATAGGCCTAATTGTAAAGAGTTGAGGAGTGGTGATAAGGAAGGAAAAGTATTCTTTTTTGTTGCTTTTGAGTCACTTCTGACTCTTCATGACACCCTCTGGGGTTTTCTTGGCAAAGATGCTAGAGTGGTTTGCTATTTCCTTCTCCAGCTCATTTTACAAATGAGGAAACTGAGGCAAATGGGGTTAAGTGACTTGCCCAGGGTCACACAGCTAATAAGTGTCTGAGGTCAGATTTGAACTTAGGGAGATGAGCCTTTCTGACTTCAGGCCTGGCATTCTATCCACTGAGTCACCTAGTTATGCCTTAAAAAGTAGCATAAAGGATATCAAGGAAATATATGATTAAAAAAAGACTACCCAAGAATTCTACTGGTACCCACAAATGTTCAAAAATTTAGAAGAAGCTCCCAACAAACAAAAAACCAAACAAAAACAGGGGCGGCTAGGTGGCACAGTGAATAGAGCACTGGCCCTGGAGTCAGGAGGACCTGAGTTCAAATCCAGGCTCAGACATTTAACACTTACTAGCCGTGTGACCTTGGGCAAGTCATTTAACCCCAATTGCCCTGCCTTCCACCCCTCCAAAAAGCAAAAACCAAACCAAACCAAATAAAAGCATAGAAGAAGCTCCCCCAACATAATGGATATATTTTTCTATGGAGGATTTAAAAGAAAGAATAGACAAGTATCCCCTAAGTTGAGAAAGTATAATTGGATTATAGCTTGTGCTGGTGAAGAATGTGCCAACATCAATATAAAGGATCCATCAAAGTATCAAAGATTCTGTTACTAGAAAGTTTTCTCGACCCTAGCTCTGCCTTTTGAGTTTATTTCAGCCATGAATTGTTTCAGTGGTAACCTACTATTGAAGGTAGACCATAAAGGAAAAAGAGAAAAAGGAAAGAAGGTACCAAAGGAGAAAGGAAAGATGGTACAACTCTGCACCAGATTTTATCCTTGATTTATTCCCCTATGTTTACAGTAGGCATGTTTATGGTTCATCATATAACATAAACACTGAGAGAGATTTCTTCCCCCTACACATGATGTATAAAATCTACTCAAAAATGTTCATAATTCTTGTGTCTATTGACAGCAGAAAGATTCTGAACAGGCAGTGAGTCAGACTCTATAATACAATTTATCCTGATATTAAAATGTCAAGTGACGGTGAGAGGGAAAGGAGTCAGGAAAGTATAACAGAAAGAGAATTAGATTTGAAGTTAGAAGCTTATGTTTAACCTTATCTCTTACATGATTTAACTTCTCTGTGATTTGGTTTCCTCAACTTTAAAACAAAGTGTCCACAACATAGGATCATCAGTATGGGGCTGGAATGGATCTCAGAAACCATTGCATTAAAATCCTTCATTTTCTAAGTGAGAGAAACTAAAGATTAGAGAAGTTATTATTATCATTAATTATCATTATTTGTTGATGTTGTTATACATTATATTATACATAATGTAATATATTTGTATATACACATATTTATATTGTATATCACACATAATTAATATTAATTTGTATATAACATACAATTAATATTAATAATTTTGTTGTTGTTTAGTCATTTCATTCATGTCTGACTTTTCATAATTGCAAAGATACTGGAGTGATTTGCCATTTCCTTCTCCAGATCATTTTGCAGATGAGGAAACAGGGTTAATTGACTCATCCAGGGTCACACAGCTAGCAAGTACCTCAGGCCAGATTTTAACTCTGGTCTTCCTGACTCCAGGCTAATATTAATAATAGCTAATGCTTATATAGCACTTTAAAGTTTGCAAAGAACTGTACATATATTATTTCAGTTGACACTCACAACAACCCTGAGAAGTGCTATTATTATCCCCATCTTTCAGATGAAGAAAGTGAGGCCCAGAAAGGTTAAGTGACTTGCTGATGAGCACCCAGTGAGTAGGTGGCAGAATTTGAACTCAGCTTTTCCTAAGTCCAAGTTGAGGATTTTATATACTATGTCATCTTTCATCTCTTGTGTTTGGCCCCTCATTGTCACTCACAAAGCCACTGCCCTAATGCTTCAGACTCTTTTGAGGCTTCCTAATTGGTATCCCTGCATCCAGTCTCCCCTTTCTCCAATCCATTCTCCACACAGCTATCAAATGAAGGGAATCCATTGGGATTTAATCCTAGAAACTAGAGGATAGTGTCTCTCTAACTTCTAGTACTAAAACATTCTTTCACTTGGTTTTGGTACTAATATGAGCTTGTCTTTCAGATGTAAGGCAAGATGAGTAATGATAGTTAGAATTTAAAGGAAGAAGAGGTTCCTGGGAAGATGGCGGAATAGGTCAGAAAATTCTAAGTTCTGTTCATTCATGTCTGACTTTTCATAATCACAAAGATACTGGAGTATCTTATTTTTCTTTTCATTGTCCCCTGCCCAATGACAACTGTCTCTGATAAAGTCAGGATGTCAACATTCACTTAGACTTCAAATATATAAACGGGGGGAGAGAGAGAGAGAGAGAGACAGAGAGAGAGAGAGACAGAGAGAGACAGAGAGACAGACAGAGAGAGAGAGAGACAGAGAGACAGACAGAGAGAGAGAGAGAGAGAGAGAGAGAGAGAGAGAGAGAGAGAGAGAGAGAACCTATTTCCCCCCACAAGTTAAAATAGCACCTTAGGGAGAACAAAGTATGGGTGAAGATGAATAAGAACAGGGGCATAACCAGGGTCCTCCTGAGACAGTTTGAGAAGGTCAGAAAGAAACTCCCAGGATGAGGTTTGATCCCTGTGAAGAGTAAACACCTTCCAGCTAGGTCCCATTTTATTGGCAATCAGCAAGCTAAACAACAAGGGGCAAGCCCTGGGGTTAGTAGGTTTGAGGGACTGCCTTGACCCTAGCCACCAGAACTTCCCCTCCTCCCCATAGTGAGGGGAGTTGGGTGTGTGAGCCTGGAAAGATCGAGGGAACCTCTGCTGACCAGGAACGCCAGACCCAGCTGTGCCATGAAGAGCGGTGGGGGTGAGAAGGGACCAGCACACACCCAGTGAGTGCAGAAGCAGCGGGGCAGAAAGCCCTTGGCTGTGGCCACTTACCGGAGGCTGGAGGTTTGGCTTTGGTTTGGGGATAGAGGGGAGAACCGAAGATATGAGGCAAGAGGGACCATTTCCCATACCCCAGAGCTAGAGGTGGTTACAAAAATTAAGCTATCACCACAAAAAAATGTACATACAAAGGAGAAAGAATCCAACCATAGAAAGTTATTATGGGAATAGAGATGACTGGGAGTTCATCTTCAAAGGAGGATATTAAAGTAAAGAAACCCTCAAAGAGTAATGTCAAATGCTCACCTGCCCAAAAAGAATTTATAGAAGAACTTTAAAAAGACTTCAAAAATCAGATGACAGAGATGGAGGAAAAACTAAAAAAGAAAATAAGAATAATCCAAGAAAAACAAGAAGGGTATGAAAGTCAACCAACCTAGAAAAGGAGATTCAGAATCTTAAGGAAGAAAATGACACCTTGGAAATTCAAACTGGGCAAAGTGAAGCCAGTGAAATTATAAGAGATCAAGAAATAATTTTTAAAATATGAATAAAGAATTTAAAGAAAGGAAATGGGAATTTATTAAGCACCTATGTTCCAGACACTGTGCTAAGCACTTCACCAGTATTATCTCATTTGATCCTCACAACAACTTTGTGAGTTGGATGTTATTATGCTAGCCATTTTACAGTTGAGGAAACTGAGGCAGACAAAGGTTAAGTGACTTGCCCAGAGTCACGCTGCTTTTAGGTGCTTGGGGCTAGTTTTGGACTCAGACCTTCTTGACTCTAGACCCAGCCCTCTATCCATTGCATCACCCAACTTGCTTGAGTTTAAAGGAGTAAGGTGACAGAAGAATGCTTTAGAGGATGTGATTAGAAAGGTTTTTACTTCCCCACATTCAGCCCGTGACTATTGTCGAAACAGACTCTGATTGATATGGCCATTTGGTAATGGCAAGAACTGTCTGTGCCCATGCCAGGACCAAGACTTGAAATGGATTCTCTCTCTGTCTCTGTCTCTCTCCATGTATTTGAGGTCTAAGTGAATGTTAACATCCTGACTTTATCAGAGACAGTTGCCATTGGGCAGGGGCCAACCAAAAGAAAAGAATGGCAATTAACCCTAGTTATAGATGCTGGGATGACTCACAAGGTATTTCATAACAGGGTTAGTTTTCTGGGGCTGTGGATATCTGTCTATTATGTATGTGGAGATGTCCTAACACAAGTAGTGGAATGGGATACCTGAAATAATTTTCCAAATGCAGAAATCTGACCATGTCTTTGTTCCAAAACTATCAATGCCTTTGTGTTGCCTCCTTACCTGGCCTTTAAGGCCTTCTATATTCTAGTTCCAGCCTCATCTCATCTTTATAGTCATATCTCATACTATTCTCCTTCAAAATACAATCCTCCATCCAAAGTAGACTTGTAGATTGTTCTCTAATCTTGCTCTGGACTCTACCTTTTCATATATCCACACTATCTGTTGCCCGTGCCTGGAATACACTCCCTTCTCATGCCCTCTTCTGATAATTATTGGCTTCCTTCCTGGTCCAATTCAGGTGCCATTCCAATAAGAAGCCTTTACTGATCAGCCCATTTCTTACTTCTTTCTTCAAACTCAATGCTTATTTAATAAAAGACAGCATCAGGCAGTGGAAATATCCTGACTTTGGAGGCAGAGATCCTGGGTTCAAACTCACCCTCTATCACTCTATCACTCATACAAATCATTTTGCCTTTCTGGCCTGTTTCTTCATTTGCAAAAAATGAGCGTTTTGGGCTAAATTGTCTGTAAGGTTCTTTCCAGGCCTAGATCTATGATCCTATGGGGAAAAAAATGTTGCCCATCAATGTCACTGAGTTCAAACTCTTCCTCAGCAAATGAAACAAAAGTCTGACAACGAATCTTAAAACAAGGTTTTCAAGGTGGTGCCCAGAGCTATGCCCTCAGTCAATTACTAGATTAGAGGAGTATTTTGAAGAATGATTGCTTTTAAGATTAATGCCAGGATGCAATCCATGGCACCTGAAGATACCATTTGGAGCTTCAACATCATTAACGCTTACACAGAAATCAATGACACTTGCACCAAAAGACTTGATTGAAGTGGAAATTCCAAGAGACATTTTTCTTGCAAAAGATCCTTCCAATGCTGGTAAGTGTGGGCTTATATCAAACTTATCTAATGTTCAGGGGTTTTTTTCTTCCTCTAACAGGAACTCAGGTCTTGGAAATGCAAGAGAATATGTATATATCTTTCCCCCCATGAAACAGCACAAGCTTTTATCTACATCAATAGAGAACACCATGGTGTTCTCTGAAAGGTCCAAAATGATGATAGACAACTAGCAAGATCAGAATGTACTTTGCACTGGTTCCAGGACACTTGACAGTTGTACTCTCTGTGGGATAAATGCCTAAGTAATATGATGGGATGAGGTAATACGTGTGAAATGATTCATAAACATAAAGCACTATACAAATTGAAGCTTTATAATTAGGAGCCACAGAAAACTTTAGGGAACTGAATGTTGAAACACTCCACTGGTGAAAATTGAATTTTCATCTTATAGAATTTCTTGGTGCTAGAGAGAAGCTGAATGACTTGCCTATAGTCACATAGCTAGTATGTTCCTAACACAGGACTCGAACCCAGATCTTTCTGTCTCCATGGTTAGCTTTCTATTAAGTATGCTGTACCAGCACCTCCCCTAGAGCTACAAGGAGGAGTGTACTAGAGTCAGCTTGAACTGGCTCTGGAGAGCTGATTGTTAAATTTTCAGTGTGAGCATTTATACCTCAGAAATCTGGGCGTAAGGTAGCTAGGTGGTGTGGTGGATAAACCACCAGTCCTGGAGTCAAAAGGATCTGAGTTCAAATATGACCTCAGATATTTTCTATCTTAACACAAGCTTAACCTCAATTGCCTCCTCCACCCCCAAAAAAGAAAGAAATCAAGGCTTGATTTATTGTTTTGTTGGTTGTTTAAACTTGAGAAAGTGATAGAGGAAATGTTAATAATGAAGATTAAATTTAAAAGTGTGTCATGTATGCAATTTTTTCAGAGAGTCAATTGTTAAACATTTGCCAGTATACGCAGGACTTCAGAAGCCAGCTAATCCAAGTCCCTTCTTTTGAAGAAGAGGAAACAGGCCCAAAAAGTTAAATTAACTTGTCCAAGGTGACACAGGTAATTAACTCAGAAGCCAGATTTGAACTCAACTCTTCTGGCCAAGTCAGATAGCCTCTGCTTACTATACCAGGCTCCTTCCTCTTTTTTGACTTCTTCCTCTCACTCCACTTCCTTTTCCTCCTCCTTCCCTTCCACTTCCACCTCTATTTCCATTTTCCTTGATGTGGAGTGAGGAAATGCTTTCCATCAATGAAGATCAGCATCTCTTTTGTAACGCAGGACCTTAAAAAGCTACCTTAGGAACTGGAAAGAGTTAGAGGAGTATTTTGAAGAATGATTGCTTTTAAGATTAATGTCAGGATGCAATCCATGGCACCTGAAGATCCCATGTGGCGCTTCAGCATCATTAACACTTACACAGAAATCAATGACACTTGCACCAAAGACTTGATTGAAGTGGAAATTCCAAGAGACATCCCAGTTATACAGCTATCAGAGAAAAGGACAGGAATAATAATTGTTTTTATCTTTCACACTTTAAAGTTTACAAAGGCTAGCCAAGACAGTTCCAATCCTTTTTTAACTCTTTTTTGAATTAATCATCTTTGGTTCTTCAAGTGTATCTGACTCCTACAGACTACTTGAGCCCAAACTGTGGTAGAGCCTTCTAACCTTGTTGATCAGCCACAGTCAGACACACTGTACCTTGACTCCAACATAGTGATGTCACTTCTGCCCTCTTCGAGAATGGAGAACAACCAACCAACCATATCTGATTCTCCTCTTAGGACTAGCCAACGTGTATATCGTGAGAATTAGTTTTTTTGTTTTGTTTTGTTTATTGCCTTCTGGAGGGCAATTGGGGTTAAGTAACTTGCCCAAGGTTACATGGCTAGTTTTTTTGTGTGGGTGTTAAGTGTCTGAGGTCAGATTTGAACTCAGGTCCTCCTGACTCCAGGGCCGGTACTTTACTCACAGTGCCACCAGCCGCCCTGAGAATTAGTTTTGTAGCACAGTACTCTGTAATGTTAATGGAATTTAAGATCTTCCCCACACATTAATAGGCCTCACATGGAGCTCACTAAGGAAATCTTGTTTGGGAGGCTTTCACACCTTTTGCTAATTTCTAATTAGGCACTGAGTCAGGAGGATTGTGATGCCTTCTGACTCTGAGAAGTATATAAATGCACTGAGTTGGCAGTTTGCTTTGGGGACTCATTTATGAGAATGATCTTGCGATTCCCCGGTCGAGATTCTGAGTGGCCATTTTTTCAGATCTCCTGGACTGCTCTGGAGTAAAGACTTTCTGGATCCAGGGATGTATGTAAAAGGTATAGTTGATTCAGGCAATTCAGATTCCTGTCTTTTGGTCTTTATTTCTCTGCTTCTATTTTCTCTGAAGTTCAGAGTGCTGACTTTCCCCCTGAACTAGTGAATGCATTTTTTTTATACAAGTAGTTTCACCCTTTAATACATTGTTTTAATACCTTTTTGTTTAATACCTTGCCATATACAATCACTCTAACATAAAAAAGTACAGCACAGCAATAATAAAAATAATAAAGATGCAACATCAATGATCAATGAAATCTCTGGAAATGTATTTAAATAACCACTGCTCCCAGGATGCTCAATGTCAACAAAGGTTTTCATAGCAAATTTGTAATCCTCTGAAAACAGAGGCTTACAAAATATTCATGAATGACTTTGACAGTTTATAGTCAGGGTTTATTGTGACTTTCTTACATTAGTGATACAGTAGGAGGGGGGGAACATAAGTGGTTCCAGTTTCCTTCAAGAAGATTTCATTTCTTATTCCCAGGTGTTTTGTGTTCAACTGGATCTTCTGATTTGCTATGTACAATCTCTTTGGATACACTGGTGGCTGAGAATGACTTAACTGGGCTTTTGATTCTGAAAAAACCGGCATCAAAAACTATCTTTATCAATTTCCTTTGCTTTTGATACCATGGGAGCCACAATCTCGAATGAAGGATCTTCCTGCTTAAGTTGCTCCTCATTGAAGCTTTTAGAGCAGCCAGTTGACTTCGAGCTGCTGTTCTGGCAGCATCATCCTGTTTGGATTTGCAGTTTTCAGCTGGGAAGGTTTTCTTCTGAATAAATTTTTGGATTATGGTAATTTTTTTCTTGCCATTCTGATTCCTGAAGCTTACTGTTTTTCAAATTTTTTGTTCAAATCTTCTAACTGAAAATAAACCATATCCCAAAATCCATCCAGATCCATGCAGGTAGTCTTCTTTCTATCAGATTTATACTCACAATCATTCAACGATCCTCCAAACTTTTTGAACCTCTCACTTATAAGGAGTCTTATTTAACCAACTGTTGTGCACATGAGATCTTTTTCTAATTTTTAATTCTTGTTCTTTTGTTTGACTAATTCTTGGTTCCTCATAGAGTTATTTGCTTCAATTTGGTTGATTCTTGTTTTTAGCAAATTATTTTCCTCAGCTAGCTTTTGGAGCTCCTTTTTCCATATCACACTTTTTTCTTTTTAAGGAGCTATTATCTTCATTATAATGTTTTTCAAATTTTGCAATTTTGATTTTAAAAGAATTATGCATTTTGTCTTTTTTCTCTCTCATTTGGTTTTCAAAGTTTCTTTTGAGCTCATCTAGGAAAGCTTTCTGTGCTTGGGACCAGTTCGCTGTTGATGCTTCAGCTGTGGGTGTGGAGTCAACATTGTCTCCCTCTGAATTTGTTTCCTCCCTCTGAGGATAGTAGGACTCCAGAGTCTTTGTAGTTTGCTTTCTACCCATTTTGAGGCATGGCCCTAGCCACATCCTTCCTCTAGGGTTCCAAAGCCTTTACTGTTTAGGGTTTTGCCCTGGGGCAATAGTTACTATGTTTTCAGGGTCAGGGTGGCCCGGTTGGAGCAGCCAGGGTTCACTCTGCCATCCTGGTCCTTAGAGGTCCTGATAGGTTTTTTTTTTTTTATTTCTGGGCTGTGGAGTGGTAGTCCCAGGAGTATTTGCTGTCTCTGACAAGGGCCCTGCATTTGATTCTTACCTTGCTTTTTCCAGTCCCAGACCTTTGGTGATAGTCCTGGTAGTGGCCCTTGTGGTTGGTGGGATGACTTGGCCCCCCTTCCTTGATCAGTCCTTTGTGCACTGCACCTTCCCGGCCTGCTTCTGCCCACTCCCCACCCCTTCCCCGTGTAGTCCCAGCCTGCCTCTCTCAGCACACCCACACTGTTGGCTTCCTGGCCTGCCTCTCTCCTCTCTTTTCAATTCTTGAGAGTGATCAGCTTTAATTTGTAAAGGACTCCAGAAACAACTAGGTTCCACAGAACTATGTTCTTTTCATGGGGAAATGGGTTCCATTCTATAGTTCATTAGACTATCTAGTGGTTGAAACAAAATTTTCAGGTGCAAAGGAAGGCTTCTCTCTCACTTGAGAAGCAAAATTTATCTCAGGAAAGTATTCTTTTCCAAGAAATTCAGCAATTTCTTCTGTTGGCAATGTTTCAAAATTATGAGAAAGTACTTCGATAAGTGGGTCTTCTTTCCCACCAACTTTGGAAGGAAGGACCTTTGGCTGCTTCATTTGATCCTTAGCATTTGACCTTGTGATCCATACAGAGGTCTGGATAGCCTTCTTTGATTCAGGTTTTGCTGTCTTCTGTCCTGGAAGAGCTCTAAGAAACTGTAGTGGGTCAGGTTTGTAAAGCCCGACTTTAAATCTCCCCTCTTTTGGCTTTCTCATGCTGCTCTTTCCTATTTTGAAGCAACTTTCTCTCTTTATACTGCTGAAGCATCTCTTTTCACTGATCATTCAGCATCTAGTGTATACTATTGAGAGGTAACTTTGGTTTGACAGCATCCTTTTCCAGAATGTTAAAGTAGTGTCTAAACTCATTATATGTAAAAGATTCAATTTCTGAAGTATCTCTTCCAGAGTGAATATAATCAGAAGGATTAACAAGCTTTGTGAAACAGGGATGTATGTCTACTATTCAGTTGTGAGGTTCAAGTCATGAACCTCTTTTGTTTAAGGCAGTACAGTTATGTTAGTGAAGAGTAATAACTTATGAGGTATCTTGTCTATGTGGAAATGTAAAGGAAAGTGAAATAGTCTGAGTAATGGATTATACTAACCCATACTCACCCCAGTTCTGGTCATTTTCCTCCTATTCCTTTTTGGTCCTTGTTTGTTTAATCTCTTTGCCAGATTTGTGTCTGTTTATCTTCCCTTAGTATAATAAATGCACAGCTGCACCTATGAATCCTTCACTAGAACTATCTATAAGTAACTCCCTAGCCCATTATACACATCCTGGATCCCTTGTTAGCTTGGGACATACGTATATTCCCAACATCCATCTTGTCAAATAAGGTATGACATTGATGGGTGGCAGCTTGGTCAGCCTTGACCACTAGCTGACTTAGTGACATTTTCAAGCCTAAAATCACACCAGGTAGCACCCCCCCCCCCTACTTCCCAGTGAATTATGGGCATTAGATATTAAAAGTGCATGTTCTTTAAGCACTGACCACTCCTTAACTCCTCCCTAATCCCACCCTTACTCACCTAGTTAGCATAATTGGCATAGGTTTTACTAAAGATAATCCTATAAAAACTTTAACTCTACTCCTTTAAGGTTTCAGGTTCCCTAAGAACTCTTGCCTGCTGTAAAGCATAACAATATACTTTTACCAACTTGACTTAATGCTTGAGCCTATGAATTCATTCCAGACTGCTCATCAAGGGATTCAGGTTATTGGAGTTCCTAAAACACATACAAGTTTGTGTCATTTAGCCTGGGACTTGGCTCATTAGAACCCACACCTGAGAGTGCCAGGAGGAAGCCTGCAAGGGCAGCATGGGGAGAAGGACACACCCTCAAGAGAACTGTATTTGGACATTTTTGTTTTGGATTGAGGGGCTTATAATGCTATGTACTTTGTGTTTATTTAAGGTTGTATGACCATTCTGGTAATGAGTTATGTTATCTTGCAAATGTGATGTGTTTATTTTGTGGAGATTATGTTGTACTTAAGAAATGTTAATGTTAATTCAGATATAAATTGCCTATGTAATAGGCATGAAAGATCTTGGGGCCAAGTGTAATGGGAATGGGAATTTGAAGATCTTCCCTGCCTCTTAATAAGCCTAAATTGAATTTGAGGACCTTTCCTGATTTGAAAACATACTCTGCACCCTAATAGGCTGCATATGCTCACCTGGAGCCTGTGGTGGGAGGCTTGTTTTTCACAAAGGCACAATTTTTGTTACTTTGTAGTCAAGTGGGTAATGAGGGTTGTGATATTCTCTGACCCTAAAGAAGGCTATATATACTCTGATGAGAAGTCTTGCTTGGTACCTAAGGTTGGGAAGAGTTGTGTGATTTGACCAAATGAGACTCTGGGCAGCTGTTGAGCCACCCCTCCACCCCGCTTTGAAAACCCAGATGTTGGTGTTTCTCTCTCTGGTGACTGACTAGGTATGGATGTAATGGTCAGACAACTAGAAGCCCTATCTGCTGAATTGTGTTATTTTCTCTTGTAACTTCTGTTTGTATTCTCTGAAGTTCAGGGTGATGACTTTTCCCCCTGAATTAGGTAAATGATGTGTATTTGATTAAAGTAAGATTTTTTTTTTTAAGCAATCGGGGTTAAGTAACTTGCTCAAGGTTACAAGGTTCTGGGTGTGGTGCTGAGTGTCTGAGCCTGGGATTCGATCTCCAGGTCATCCTGACACTGGAGCCGGTGCTCTTACTCGCTGTGCTACCTGGCCACTTCTAAGCAATTGGGGTTAAGTAACTTGCTCAAGGTTACACGGCCAGGTGTTTCTGGGTGGGTTTGCTAAGTGTCTGAGCCTGGGATTCGATCTCCAGATTATCCTGACACTGGAGCCGGTGCTCTTAACCTGGTGTATCAGCAATGCCATATTCACAATGCCTATAGAGATTACAAATATGCTGATATAATTATCCATCACAAAATATGTCAGGTTTGCCATTTGGGGAAATAAACTAGAAAATTTATTAAGATACCAAAAGACTGAGTTCCAAAACCAGAAAGTGAAAGCCATCAGAGTAGTTATGATATTGGCACAGGTAGATAAAGTAGAAAGCACCCACATTTTCAAGCCTTTAAAACAGAACAGGCTACCTCAGGCAAAGGTCCTCCTCTCCCCACTCACAGCAACCACCCAGCGTCCTGGAAGAGCTCTCCCAGCAGCTCCGGCCCCTGGCAGTGCTCAGCCGGAGTCCTAACTCAAAAAAAAAAAAAAGCAACTGCCGCCAACTGCCAACCACAGGACCGTTAGCTGGGCTTTTTTTTTTTTTTTTTTTTTTTAACGCACATCCGTGGGGCATGTGAGACCTTTAAATTCTTTTCTTTTTGGCGGGGGGAAGGTAGGGCATAAGGATGTTAACCCATTTTGAATTGCTTTCCTTTAGAAAAGCAGATCAAAGAACCTATGCTAGCAACCATCCTGGGTATGCTAGGGTCCTTGCTGCTACACCATGTTATTCCAAAAATAAATAATCCTGCGAAACAGACTTACTGAATAAAAAGGGTTCTGGGGAAACTATCAAAAGAAAATTATAAAGACACCACTTTCCTCCACAAGCCAGAAATGCTCAGTTATCAAAAATTAGTGAATGTAATTTTAAAAGATTGTTGACCCCTTAAACAATTATCTTTCCTAGTAAAGCAGATCTAAGAACCTGTGCTAGCAACCATCCTGGGCATGCCAGTGTGGTTGCTGTTACATAGACATATGCTGATTTATTTGTAGACAATTTCATGGAAAACAACTTTAATGACAGGTGAAAACACAAAACATTTTGCAAATGTACTATGTTCTTGTTTGATTACTGCAAATAGAATGAGCAAGTCACTTCCCTTGTTTCTACTTCTTGTTCAATGAAGAGAACATTGTTTTATTCATCTCTAAATTGGACTTTTAAAATTTTAATCATGTTTTTAAACTATGACCACAAACTTGAAATATATATAATTGCTGGTAATGGCATGGATAATGACAAATCTTTTCAAAAATGGAAGAAGATAATCAGATCACTGAATCTAAATGCTTTGCTGGATAGGGTATGGTTCCCTAGAGAGAGAACATATGGTGCCACTTAACTATTTAACTACTTAAACTATTATTTTCCATCAACTTATCCAAATAACTTTTTATTTGGCTAAGAACCTGTTCATCATAATTTGCTAGTTTATCTTCAAAGAAGTAACAGGGGTTAAATAATAATAATATAAAAAGATGATGCCTGGTTGGATGATGGAAATTAGAGGGGTCACATTTTAAAATATCCAACAGAATCTTTTCTTTCCATCATAGTTTCCTTCTATTTTCTTTTAACTATTTCTAATCAGAAGGAGATTTTTTTTAATGTATCAAATCATATTGTATCTTAAAACAAATTGGAAAGCTTTTTTTAGTTATTGAAAAAAAAGACTGTGAAACTCATTCCTCTGGCGAAGGATAATTTTTTGTTTTGTTTTAGGAATTCATTCAATAAGCATTTATTAAGCACCTACTATATGCTATGTGCTATACTGTACTGTAATGCCAAGGAAAGGCAGCTTCCCAAGGTTCAAAATACCAGCATAGGTGCTCTCCATTTTATTCAGTGACAAACCAAGAACAGAGAAGATCAAAACATGACATCATTCAAAATACAGCATTTACTAAGTGTGATTAAATAATCTCCAAGTACTACCCCACCCCAGGACCTTCCAATCATTCAATCAATTACAAAGTCCCTGTTCTAAATACCATTCCACCTCTAGGCTGTACCTTCATTTAGTCCACCACAAAGTCCCTCTTCTCAAATGGAGATTAGTTTCCAAACATAAGTAAAGTACATTCACTTGTTCAACCATAGAACACAAAAAGGTCAAAAGTTCCCCACTCCTGGATCACAATTGAATCTACCCCAGAGTTATATCAAGTTTAAGCACAGCACTTAATACCCAAATGGAGGTCTTTTCTTCATCTTGACACTAGGCAAGTTCTCAGCAATCTTAGTTCCTAGGGAGACAAGGCTTAGCAAGGCCACAAGATACATTGCCAGTCTCTTCATTAATTCATCCTCTGTCTGTAGAACAGTCCTAGAACCCCTGAAAACATTAGCAAAACCCTCTCCCAGGATTTCTGTAAACATACAACAAGAAAATCCTTCTTCAGGGCTTCTGAACCAACAGAAAGGTTCCCAGACCCCTGCAACAACAGCACTGTCCTTCACCAGTGGACAGTATTCACTCTCTGTCTGCAGGACAGTCTCAGGGCTTCTTAACCAAAAGCCAGGTTCCAGGACTTCTTCGACAGGACAGTCTTTCACCAGTGGACAAATCTGGCAAAAGAACATCAAAACAGACAGACAAAGTACCAGCAAAACAGCCATGTCTCCTCAGTCCTTGGCAGCTCAGGGGGCAGGTCTCAAAAGTCCAGGGCGATTCAAAGTGGCACTCAGCAATCCTTCTCAGTCTCTCTCCCTGCCTCCACGAGGTGCTGCTTCCAAAAAGTTCTTCTGCCTCTCTCTTGTCTCTCCAAATCTACATCACCAGCTCCTCCCAGTTCGTGTCTCTCTTTTCAAGTCAACAAGTCCATCCCACAGGTGGGATTAACAAGCTCTGGGTTTTAACACAATCAATTTGAAAAACTAAGCCAATACAGGGGAATCTTTAAATGCCATTACTATCACATATACTAAATGCTGGGAATACAAAAAGAGGCAAATGACAGTCCCTGCCCTCAAGGAGCTTATAATCTTATAGGGCTGGCAACATACAAGCAAATATATATATATAAAATAAACTACATACAGGATAAATAGGAAATCATGAAAAGATAGAAAACACAGGAAATGAGGTTAGGGAAGACTTCCCGTAGAAGGAGGGATTTAGTCTAAAGGAAACCAGAGAGATTAATAGCTGGAATGGAGGAAGAAGAGCTTTCCAGGCATGGGTGACAACCAGAGAAGATCCACCTGGAACAACCAGGAGGCCAGCGACACCAGATGGAAGGAGCCTGGAAAGGTAGGAGAGGTCTAGATTACAAAGGATTTTGAATGTCATACAGAGCATTTTGTGTTTGCTACTAGAAGCAATAGAAAGCTACTAGAGTTCATTATGTTTAATGAGTAACCACCATGAGCCCATAAGTCATAGTTGGAAATAGAAATTCTGTTGTCCTCTAGGACTAGGAACCTGAAGCCTAGAGTCTCTGAAATCAGACATAGGCTTGCTATTGTTTAGTCATTTTCAGCTGAGTCCAACTCTTCCTGATCTCATTTGGGGTTTTCTTGGCAAAGATAGTGGTTTGCCATTTCCTTCTCCAACTCATTTTACAGATGAGAAACTGAGGCAAAGAAGGTTAAGTGATTTGACCAGGATCACACAGCTAGTCAGTGTCTGAGGCTACATTTGAACTCAGAGCTTCCTGATGCTCTGTCCACTGTACCACCTAGCTACCCCAGACACAGACACACCCTTTTAAAAGAGTGCTGGATTTGGGGTCAGAGGTCCTGGGTTCAAATCCTTGTTCTGCCACTTACTGCTTGTGTGACCTTGGACATGTTATCCCTTCCATCTAGGTCTTAGTTTCCTTATTTGTAAAAATGAGGGGGGTTGAATTTGATGACCTCTAAGATCCCTTCAGCCCTAAATCTGTGATCCTATGATTTTATTATAGACTCTTGACCTACATTTCAATGATGCTGACTGCTATGGTACAGAAATTGGAAGTGGTAATGTTTTCATTATCAGAACTGATTTTGTAGCCTGTGGATCTAGAATGCCAAACAAGGGCAGGTTGTATCCATGACTGTGGGTCTAGAACACTAATATGTAAACACAGGGGAGGTTGTATCCAGGCCCTGACTATAAGTCCTCTTTGGAACTACATTCCCCAATGCAAAGTAATTCAAATAGAATTTACTCTTTTCCTTCAGTTCTCCATTTGCTTCTTCATATTTGAGTGGACAATTTTCAGATGTTAACACGGTCTACTTTTTATTGCATAATAAATTCCAAAGTCCAAGATTCTTTTCTCTAGGAATATAATCCAACAACATTAATTCTACCAAAACTTTCTAATTATCTAGAGTATAGAGTAATGGTCAACAAAAATAGACCATACCTAGCATAAAATTACTCCTATCATCAATTTAATCTATAAGGATTCAGGTAGAATACATATTAAGTAACTCTTATGTATAAAGGGAACCATTCTATTATGAGAATTTTGGAAGAACAATTAGCACTGACCAAAAAATATCCCATAACCATTATAATAGCTGCCCATTTAGAGCCTAACTTTCAGTTTTAGGTCATTATTTTAAAACCCTTGAATCCCTTAATATGGAAATGATAAAATGTAGACTTTGGAAGGGGATGAAGACAAGGATATAATCAAGAGTTAGCAACTTTTCAGAAATAGTAGACTATTTCTGTAATTGTACTGTTAAGTTTTGCCTACCAGCAATACTATCATGTTTCTAAATGTAGAATGGGATGAGTGGTACCAACATTAACAAAACAGGGAGCAAACTCAGAAGATTTAGAGCTAGAAGGAACTCTAGAGATCATCTATCCCAATTCCCCCATTTTGAAGATAAGGAAATGGAGGCCTAGAAAAGTCAAGTGACTTGTCTAAGGTCCCATGACTACTAAGCAGCAGAGATGGGCTTTGAACCCAGATTTCCTGATTATAATTGCAGTAGTCTTTTTGCTTTACCACACTGCCTCTTTCTTCCTTTTCACTCCCTTCCCTTCTTCCATCTGAGACTAGAAACTCAAGTTTTTTTTATCTCACTTTTGAGTTTTGGCGACAGTTCCCACAGAGTCTACTGACTCAGTTATCAGCTGACTCAGGTGTGTATTTCTCCACCTTTTCCTCCTGCTAATTAGATTAATGGTATAGGTGCCACTGAAATAGATTACTAATGTAATCTTCAACATATTTTTATAGGGTCCTCTGTGCAGTGTTAGCCATGGGGATGTGCCAGGAGAATACAGAAGATATACAGCAACCTGGTTACTAGAGGTGAGGACCTAATGACAAACTATAAATGAGGATATAATTAAATGGACTAAAGTTTAACAGGCCAATTAGAGCTGGTCAGGAATTCTAGCACTGCCACAATACACCCATGGTTACAGCAAATAAACTAAACATCAAAAAGGCCCAGATCTTGGGGGAGGAGGGGAGGAGGTTGCCACCAAATACTGAGGAACATCCAAATGGAGCAATGTAGGATTCAAAATGTACTGAATGCCCATTGTTTTTGCTGGCAGCTTATATTGGAATGAAAAATAGATGTCTGTTCCAATGCCCTACATAGAGAAGCAGTTGGGTAGAATGAATGAAGAGATTAATACTGTGAGCTCAAATTGTGGCTTAATCTAAGAGCCCAAAACCAGGGGTGTGCTGCAGCCAACTCTTAATAGTCTTGAGAGAGTCAATTGTTAAATTTTCAGTGTAAGCTTTTACGCCTCAGAAATAGGCAAGACTACCATAGATCAGAGCTTGATTTATTGTTTCATTGATTATCTAGACTTAAACAAGTTATGGGGAAATTGTTAATTAGGCAAATTAAACTTAAAAGGGTATGTGTACACATTTTTTGAGGTCCTTTGTTAAATATTTACCAAATACACCCTGGCCTACAACTGTAGATATAATGGTGGCAGCTAAATCACGCCATATGACTATTGCACCTCCATATTTTAATTCTAGGCCCACCACATCACTTCTTGGCCATCTCCAAGTTATGCTCCTTCCAACTCTTGTTTCCCTATAGTTGTTGTCTTCTATTAGAATGTAAGTTTGTTGAGAGCAGGGACTATCTTGCTCACCTGAATTTATATCTCTAGCACTTAGCATAGCTCCTTTACCATAATAGAGGCTTAGTAAAAAAAAAAAAATCATCCATTCATTTATTTACTGATATATTCATTTATTGAGGGAAATGATAATCAAAAAATGGAAATGAACATGAGAAGTGACATCAACCCTGTTCATGATCATTGTATCCAGAAGCTTAACCATTGTAAATTAATCACCACAGTGAAGATACAAAGAGAACAGTAAGCCCCTTAGTCAGCAAATATCTGACCTGACAAATAGAAAGAGGTGATTTCTAGAAGCAACACTGGATTGTAGAATTTTTTGGATATTTTGGATGATTGTGAGCAGCATTGTCATAAAGGACAGAAAAGCAGCAGAAAGTAAAAAAGAGTTTAAAAAATCTTGTCAAGATATGAAACCAACTAAAGTCATTTTACTATTCTCCCATCTATAAAAAAATCATTAGAGTTTTCATCCTTAATAAAAGTATTAATCTTGATTAATAAGTGGGATTTTGCAAGCAATATTCAACTGTGGATTCTATCTTTACCATTCCTCAATTACTAAACTAGCATTTATAAGGCACCTACTATGTTCCAAGGACTATACTGAGAGTGGGAATGCAAATTCACAAATTTACAAATTCCCATTCACACTGGGAATGCAAATAAAGGTAAAGCAAAAAACCAACAAACAAAAAACCAGGTCCTGCTCTCAAGGAGCTCACAGTCTAATGCAGGAGATAACATGCGAATGACCTTGTACAAATGATATATTCAAGATAAAGTAGGGGCAGTCTTAGAGGGAGACACTAAGTTTAAAGAGGACTGGGAAAGGTTTTTTTGCATAAGGTAAGATTTTAACCTGAAGGAAGCCAAGGAAGGTAAAATACATAGGGAAGGAGGGAAGGAGTCCCATGCATGGGAGACAACCAGTGCAAGTGCTCAAACTTGGGAGATAGAGTGTCATGTGAGAGGAATAACAAGGAGGTCAATGTCACTGGATAACAGAATATATGTAAAGGAATGAGGTATAAAAAGACTTGGAAAATAGGGCCAAATGATAAAGGTCTTTAAAAGCCAAAGAAAGGATTTTGCATTTGGTAATGGAGGTAATAGGAAGCCACTAGAGTTTATTGAATGGGGGTTGAGCTGTGACATGGTCAGATCTGTATTTTAGGAAGATCCCCTTGACAACTGATGGACTATGGGATTGGAGTGGGGAAAGAATAGAGGCAGGGACACCAACCAGCAGGCTATTGTAATAGTCCAGGGGTACATGGATCAGGGCCTGCACCAAGGTGGTGGCAGTATCAAAGAAGTAAAGGGGCATATATAAGATATATTATAAAGGTAAAAAATACAATTCTTGACAATTGATTGTTTGGGGGGGGGTGAGAATGAGGAGTTGAGGATAATGCCTAGGTTGTAAGTCTGGCTAACTAAAAGGGTGGTAGTATCCTTGACAGTAATAGAGAATTAGGAAGAGGGAATTAGGACTTGAGGGGGAAAATAATGAGTTCAGTTTTGAACATCTTGAATTTGAGATGTCTACAGAACATCCAGTTCAAGATGTCCAATACATAGTTGGATATATGAGACTGAAGGTCAACAGAGAGGTTAGGTCTGAATAAGTAGATTTGAGAACAATCAGTGTAGAGAGTATAATCGAATCCATCAGAGCTGATGAAATCATCAAATGAAATAGTATAGAGGGAGAAGAGAAGAGGGAACAGGACAGAACCTTTAAGGATCCCCACAGTTCGGCATGAGATGGATAATGAGCCAGCAAAGGACACAGAGGAGAGCAGTATATAGGTAGGAGGAGAACCAGGAGAGGTCAGTGTCACAAGAACCTAGAGAGAAGAGAAGATCAAGGAACAGAGATGTTAACAGATGTTAACAATGTTAAAAGCTTCAGAGAAGTTGAGGGTGATGATTGAGAAAAGACCATGAGATTTGGCAATTACTAGATCATCGTTAACTTTGGAGAGAGCATTTCAGTTGAGTGGTGAGGTCAGAAGCCAGACTACAAAGAGATAAGAAGAGAACGAGAGGAAAGGGAGTAGAGAACTTTGGAACTCTGTAGTCAGCCTTCTCAAGGAATTTAACCCCAAAAGGGAGGAGAGATATAGGACAAAAGTTAATGGGGATGGAAGGATCAAGTGAAGTTTTTTGAGGATGGGGGACATGGCATATTTGTAGGCAGTAGGGAAGCATCCGGTAGATAAGGAGTCTTTGAAGATCAGTGAGAGTGAAAATGTTCAAGGGGGTAAATCTGTCAGAGAAGATAAGATGATGTGATCACTTGCACATGTATAATGGTTTGATTTAACAAGAAGGACCACTTCATGTGAAACAGAGGTAAAGGAGAAGATATTTTTTGATGAGAGGTATCAGAGAACTGTGAAAGAGCAGGAGAAATGAGGAGGCTCTTAGCAAATAGCCTCAATTTTTTTCAGTGAAATATGAGAAAAAGTTTTGAGTTGAAATTGGGGAAGGGGGAGGAGAGATAAAAAGGTTTGGAAAAGCCACTATGGTGAGTAGGATATTGAACTGATTCACTAAGAAGTCAGAGGGGAAGGGAAGAGAGTATAGTCAATGCAGGGGTGATGGCCTGGGAAAGAACTGAGAAGTCAAGGGACTGTAGGTCACAAAGAGCAGAGGGAAAGGTGGAATGGCAGTAGATTGTGAACAGATAAGTGAATTTCTGAGTTCATGAAAATGAAAAATATAGAAAATATAAGATCCCATTGTGCTTATTTTTTTATTATGAAAAATCATTTGATTTGGGTGAACAAAATGCTGATTTAAACTCTTTTACAATAAGGTGTCTCCCATTCATGCATCAAGATCATTCGATATTTCTTGGAATATATAACCATAAAAAGAACTTTGTTTTCTGACCCTCTGATAATTAACATTAGGCAAAGAATCAGAATGACCAAAGTTCACCGCCAATGATGTAAGGGAATCCAGGGCTCCAGAATACAGGTCAAAGAAAGATTCCCTAAGGATGGTGAGGTCCTCCAGAGGTTTATGTATTTGCAGATAACATTGTTCTGATTTCACCAAGCCCCAGAATATCATAATGTCTCCTGGAAGAGATCTGTCAAAGAGATCATTCAAAGGAATTTGGCCTTACCATACACACAGAAAGACAAAAAGATGAATATATGTTGCCTAGATTTCAGCACACATTTGGGTGGTTACCATATAGTTCTTTCAAGGGATCCATGAACTTGGATGGGAAAAAATTACATCTTTATTTCATTATAATTTGTTTCCCTTATAATTTTATGCATTTTTATTCATTTAAAAACCTTATTCTGAGAAAGAATGCATAGCCCTCATCAAACTCTGTCCTAGAAGTTATCTGTCTGTCTGTATATTTGGAACAAACAGAAGAGATGGACAGTGAGTTGGGCTGAGTTGAACAGGAGGGGGGAGTAAGCTGAATTGCTTTGGGGAAATTACAAAGCTCCTTTACCGACCCAAAGCTTCCTAAGAAAGCAAAATCCCATCTTTTCAATGCCAACATCATGTCAATATTGCTATGTAATAATAATGATAATTATTATTATAGCTAGCACTTATATAGTACTTTAAGATTTGCAAAGAGCTTTAAAAATATTATCTCATTGTAGCCTCACAACAACCTTGTGGGAGGTATATCCTTTTATTATCCTCATTTTACAGAAGAGGAAACTGAGGCAGACAACAGTTAAGTGAGTTGCCTAGGGCCACAACAACTATGAAATGTCTAAGACTGTATTTGAATTTGGGTCTTCCTGACTCCAGGAACTAACTGCTTCTAAGTGTTATATGACAGTTTGACACAGAATACATTGTCTCTGAGGAATTAAAATTAAAACCACATAGAAGCCAATAGAGAGATGCATGGCAGATGTGAACAGGCTTCAACTTATAACCACTGAGGAACTCCAAAGAAAAACAGGAGTGAAAGATGTCATCAAAGAATTGTATTACAGGAAGAGAAGACGGACAGATGACAGGTGGGTGATGGCCAGAGTGTTCCATGGACATCCTTTAATGTCAGGAGAAAGCAAAGGAAGGCCTCAAGCATGTTGGGTCAACCCCTTGTGGTGTATGTACAGGAGGACATAAGCAAGGCATCGCATAGGACGGTCAGACATAGATGGATGGATTATGCGAGTCTGTACCTTTGGAGGGCACTTCTGAATCAAGGTGATCACAGGTCCATTTAAGCATTCAGTTGAGTAAATTGGAAGAATGTGTCACTAGATATTCTGGACAAGTTTCTGTTTTGAGTGAAGCAGAAAGGCAACCTATTTTCAAAGTTTTTGTTGCTGCTTCATTGGTGTCTTACAATTACTGAACTCGGCAAAGCAGGACTAGAAAAGCAGGACTAATATACAGGACTATTAACAAGTTCACCTGAATCTAATGACCAGCAAAGTTTTGTGACTTTAAAGGAAAAGAAAAATAAATAAATAATTCAATATGGAGCATCCCTAATGAGAAGGTTATCCTGAAATCTAAGCCATTAAGCTTAGGTACCTTTGTTCTCTTAGCATATAAATGAACACAGGGCCTTTTATGTCCCTGTCTTTTTTTCCCAAGCCTTTGGGATTTCTATTTAATTACAACTGTTTTTCATCAACTGACTTAAAACAACAATTGGCCATTTTAATTTCTTAGGCTAGACAGCAATATGACTGCCTCATTACTTGAATGTTTATTGTACTAATTCTTTTTGAAAGTCTTTCATTTCTCACTCTCTGGTTCCTAGGCTCTCTTCCCATTTGTCAGCTATTAAGTAATAATATTAATAATTACCAACATCAATTAGCATCTGTTAAGAATAAGTAAAACTGAGATGATGTGCCATCAAGAAAATTGCTTCAGACACAGAAAAGAACTGAAGGGAGTTCAGGATACACAGACAAGAAGGGCAGTGTTGGAATTACTGAGTTCAATCTAACACATACTTTTTTTTTAAAGGTGTATGAAGTATAAATTTCATATAGGTATGACTAGCAACACTCTTTTTCTATAGTTTGTATCAAGAAATGTTCATCTTAATTGATGTTTGCCAAGTTCATACTAACCCAAAAAAATTTTTTAAAGAAAAAAAGCACGCTGGATTTTAAATCAGAGTATCTAAGTCTATAAACCCCAAAAAAGAAAACAAGGTTACCTGGAATGACTTTTTTCCAAAAAACAAAACAAAAGAAAAAACTCTTACTGACTTTTATTAATCACCTCTGCCCTAAATTCTCCCAAATTGTCCTTTTACCAATCCATTTTAGAATTGTATGAGAAATAGACACCAAGTTCCCCAGGTAATATAGTTTGAAATACTGATATCTTTCTCATTTTCTCAAAATAGAAGCATTTATTCACCTCCAGAGAAATGAACTCTTGAGTACAAATTGAAACATAATTTTTTTCATTTTATTTTTCTTGCTTTTTGTTTGCAACAGGGCTAATATGGAAATTTTTTGCATGATTTCACCTGTATAATTGACATCATATTGCTTGCCTTCTCAATGGGTAGGGAAGGGGATAGGGGTAGGGAAGGGGCTAGAGGTAGGGAGAGTATTTGGAACTCAGAATTTTTTTTTTAATGTTAAAAATAAATAAGGAAAATTTATAAAGAAAAAAAATAGAAGCATTTGTCCATCTCTAATACCAAGAAGCAGGTCCAATGAGAAGGATATCACCTCTCTAGCAATACCAAGTTGAATTATTTTCTAGTGACAGTTCAAATTCTTTAGGTCTTACTCTAAGACTGCTCTCAGGTAGGATGTACAAGATAGAATGGAATGTGAGAGACTGACTCTCTGGTAAGCCTAAAAATTATTTGCCTTGTAGAACTCCAAACCCTTGGGGTAGTACTATAAGACTAGAGGCCCAGCCTAGAGAACTAGAGGTCCCTGAAGTAGAAAGTTGGGGTCATCAGTATGTCTTGATTGTTTTTTGAGTTTTACCTTTTCTGTGGGGGAAAAATAAAGGCTCTCCTGCATCCAGTATTGTGAACTGGTTGCTTTCATGAAAACTAGAGTCCTTTTGCCAACCTCTTTTTTAGACTTACAGTCATGTATTGCTTTTTATGTTATAAAGGAGAGAATCTGTGTGGAAGCAAAATAAGTCAGCAAGATAGAATTTAGGGGACAAGTTTCAAAAGGTTGAATCCAGTCCTTGTAGATCCACAGGTCGGGACATCTACATGGCGTTTCCCTGTGTTAAATTATTAGCTCTTTGAGAAGTAAGTGTGGGTCTTATCTACCTTTGTAACCATCTAGCACCTGGCACCAATTCTTGCACATAACAGATGCCTAACAAATAAATGTTTGTTGAAATAATTAATATCACCAGGGCATCTGAGTCAGTGAAATTGTACTGCCTCCACCCATGCCCACAGAACAAAGCATAAAAACACATCAGCATCCCATTTCTGGGTATTGCTGGGTGCTTAGTCTCATCTTGAATCCTGCTTCTATCTTGCTATGGTCATTAGTGTGCAATTTTTGTTTTCTTTGTTTAAGTTATAAATCTTTTAGTGCTAAAGAGAAGCAATGCATTTGCTCTTAGAGCATAAATATTGCTTTTAGTGTGTTCCGATTATTATACTACATAGGAGATTAATGTTCTACTATAGCATTTATCCAAGGAAAAATAAGATTCATCTTGTATTATACTGACTTACAGTGACAATCTTTAGTAAATATGGTGACTTTCTATACTTGCATCGTATTCTATCTTGTTATATCACATCGTTACATTATATTCTGTCATGTGTCATGTATTATTATAAATCACTATTAGCATTGATTCCTATGTAATTGATGTATAGTATGATATAATATGAAATTAAATTAATGAAAATTATATGGTATAATTAAAATATACTAGAACATAGTATAATGTAGTATGCTATGATATTTATCATGATAGAACATGATGCAAAGTGACATTACATGGTATTACATGGTAATATAACATGAAATAACATTCTGTAATATAATGTTGCATTGCATAATATGATATAGCATGGCATGATATGATGTGCCATTACATGACAATACAACATAATATATTATATGATCTAATAATGCAATATAATATAACACATTGTACATAGAGGGCTGGCCTTGGAGACATGAAGTTCAAGTCCTGCTTTTGACATAAACTAGCTGTTTGATTATAAGGAAATTGCTGAGCTTCCCAGTTTCCTCAGGTAACACTGTAAAATTGTACACAAATTGCCTGTATATATATATTGTGCAAAGAATTTGCCCACCCCTGAAATCACAGATCCATACATGTGTATATATACTCTTGACTTACTCTTCCAACTCACATGCCCCCTATCAGATCAGATCTCCAAAGCTCAGCTGGTTATATCTCCCTCTCAGATCTAGAGCTAGTCAAAAGGAATAAAGGGGGGAGAGTGTCTTTCTAAAGATTTTTGCCTGGTCACATTTTAGTGTGTTCTCCCCAAAATCAGTTTAATCACTGATTTCTCTTCCATAGGAACTAAATCATTCATACCAATTAAAAAGGGGGTATTGCATGACCCAAAGTATAAAAAATTCCTCAAACTGAAACATACTCCCCTCCCTACCTTGGTCCCTAGGAGGGGTAGGCCTAGACTTAAAGTGGTAGTTTCATTCTTCCCACACAGAGTTAATTTCCAAGGGCAGCATAGCCAATGGATGAATTACTCTGTTGATGCAGAATGTGATGTCCTGCCGGGTGGATCTATCATAGGGCTGCACTCCTCTATATTGGTCATCTCTGCTCTAAGTAATAATCATAATAGTGATTATTAATAATAATATGTGCTATGTGCTGGGCACTGTACTAAACAAGTTATCTTAATAAAATATATCTTATTTTTTCCTTATAGCAACTCTAGGAAGCAAATGCTATTACCCCCATTTTAGAGATGAGGAAACTGAAGTAGAGAGAAGTTAAATGATTTTTCCAGGGTCACACAGCTAGCAAGCATCCAAGGATTTGAACTCAGGTCTTCCTGACACCTTTCCACTTTGATATTTCTAACACAATGTCCTTCGTTCTTTCAGCCATTCCTCAAGTGGCATGGTTTCTGGCCACCTTACCATCCTGGTCACCCTTCTCTGGACTCAGGCATTTCTTCATTTCTGAAAGGTACCATGGATGTGAGTAAAAATTTAAAATGTAAAAAATGACAGACAGAAAAAGAAAAATATCAATATCCTACTATTGTTGTGTGGATTTGAGTCAGAGGACAGACACTACAATCTCTGAAAAAGTGAAACTGGGTATTATCTGAAGTGCAATGAGGATATAGCAACATGACATCACATCATCACATAATATATGGTAGTACAAATAGGCAACAACAGACAAGTAAGGAATTAAAAAGGGAAAGTGGTGTAAAGGCAATATTAATGAAAAAGGAAGGTGAACTGATCATATAACAGAAGCAAGACATAGCCAACTGACAGCCCACATAATTGATTGATATCTTCAATATAGCTGGAGAACCCAAAGAAGGTCCCAAGTATGTTGGGCAGACCAGTCTCCTGTGCCGAAGTTATGAGAGGACATGGACAAGAATCACAGGCAGGATAGGCAGGTGTGAATGGGCTACAGTCTTTATCTCTGAAAGGAACACTCACATCACTTAACTCATAGATTCATTTCAGTATTTGAGGATTTAAGAGGACTCCTAATGTAGATTTTGCTCCATCTATGACAGTAAATAAGTCCAAAGAATTTCCCTGGGGCATATATTGGTGTCAGTAACAGGTAACAGAGCCCTGAACTTGGAGGCAAGAAGACAGAGGTTCAAATCCCACCTCAGACACTTATTATTAGTGTGATCCTGGTCAAGTCACTTAACTTCTGGATGACTTAGTTTCTTCATCCTTAAGATGAAAAAACTGAACTTAATGAATTCTAAGGACCTTTACAGATCTAAATGGATGATTATGTGACTTAAATTAGTATTATTTAGGTCACCCTCTGGCATGTATATATATATTTTTGAACCTGACTGCTTCTTATAGCAATTATATACATTTGAAAAATTAGTAATACGTATGTAAATACCCTATCTATGGGTTAGATATTGTTCGAGTCTATAAAAGAAAAGTTTGTTTATTATATTGAATAGTTCAATTGGTTGGGAGGGGGAATAGTGGGGAGGAAAAATAAAGTATTAAATGAAAATTTAAAAATAAAGAAAAAAATGTAAATGGTGGTAATAATACCTGTAGAACTTATCTCACAGGGCTATTCTGAGATTCAAGTGGAGCAATATACGTAAAGCACACCTTAAGCAGGGGTGAGGAACCTGCGGCCTCAAGGCCATACATGGCCCTCTAGGTCCTCAAGTGCAGTCTTTTAATTGAATTTGAACCTCACAGAATAAATCCTCTTAATTAAAGGATTTGTTCTATAAAACTTGGACTCAGTCAAAAGGCCCCAACCAAGGACCTAGAAGGCCACATGTGGTCTTGAAGCTTCAGGTTTCCCACTTGCTAGAGCCTAAAAAAAAAGGGCAAGGTTTATTTTATTTTTATTGGAGCTGAGATTTCATTGGTGTAAGGAAATCTCAGTGACGAAACTTCCCCCAATTAAGGTGCACTGCATCTTAATGTAGGTCTTCCTTGTGTCAGTTGGGGCCTCGCTGAGGGACACACAGACAAGAGTGTCAGAAATGGCACTTGAACTCAGATGCTCCTGACTGTGGCCAGCTCTATATCCAGTACACTACTCTGCCTCTGCCATTCTTGTTGTAATTGTTGTCTTTAAAGTTCAAATATCAAACTATGTTGCCAGACTTTATTTTTTTTTTTTATTTGTCTTCCCCTGGTAGTTTAGGCATAACAGTGACCTCCTCACCAAATCTTCCCATAAGACTTTCAGAATCAAAATGTTTCTTGTAAACAAAAAGAAAAAAATCATTCCATTTGTCAATGGATTTGCATAAAAAAGTGGTGATAAGATCGGTCACAGCTCAAAGAGGAGGTGCTGGAGAAAGACCAAGCTGGGTTCATAGGCAATTGCCAGAACAATGATATATATTATTTATTCTGTATCAGATCCAAAGACCATGATAAAGATTCATCCATTAAACAATTGTTAGAACTTAAGAAACTTTTTGCACAATTTCAAATTGGCCATTTAAAAAATACTTTACTTTATTTTCCACATTTGTGTGATAATTTTTATCAGACCATGTCTAATAAAAAGTAAATGCTACTGTCCTCTTATTTTGGAAATCCTTCTTGTTGAAAGTTTGTTCCTGTCCTTTTGTTTTCATAAATTGGGTTCGTTGGCTTAATGAGAAATATGTACATGATATTTTAAACTACTGTCCTCTGTATCCCTGTCTGTGTAAGGACTTGTATATTTGAAGTTTTTTCTAAGAGGGAGTGTGAATAAAGTGCTGTTCTTGGAGACAGAAGACCTGAGTTCAAATCTTAACTAGCTGTGGGGCCCTAAACAAATCACTTGCTCTCTGACTCTGTTTCCTCTGGCATAAAATAGATAGCACCTATCTCACAGGGTCATTGAAGGGAAACAATGAGATGATGCATAATTAAATTTATAAGCCTTCAAGATCTCCCTATCAAGAACTATCTCTGGGTGGCTAGGTGGCACAGTGAATAGAGCACTGGCCCTGGAGTCAGGAGGATCTGAGTTCAAATCTGGCCTCAGATACAACTCAAAACTAGATATGTGACCTTGGGCAAGTCACTTAACCCCAATTACCCTACCTTCACCCTCAAAAAGCAAAAAAAAAACTATCTCAATCAGGTTATAGGTGGCTTGCTTCATGTTAATCCAAAGTACAGTGAGAAGTTATTATTTATTGCTCCCTAATTTGTTTTTCCAAAGGATAAATATCCCATTCCTTTTGTTGGGAGTTTGGGATTTAATGTTGACAGCTTCACGAATTGTATGTGAATATTTGAAGATCTCAGCTGTTATAGGAACTAGATTGTACCCTAGTGAATGGTTTGGCAAATTGTTTGCTGAAGTTTCATTTCTGCTTTTAAAGAACTTCTATGGAAAATAATAACAACAACAAAATAAGTTTCCTGCTTTTCCTTTGTGGCCCTTGTGGAATATCCTGGTGAGCCCCAAAGATTGGAGGTTTTCTCTATTCAATCTCCTGTCTGCCACTGCTATGAGAAGACAAGATAGAATTATCTCCATTTAAGCAAGTCAAGCAAATTCCCATGATTCCAGATCACTAGAAATTTTCTGAATTAGTAGGCCAATGGTATTCCCTATATACACTCTAAAAGTTTAAAAGGTACAAATTATCTCCCATAGGGCACTGGGCAAATGCCTCAACTGCCTCAAAGGCAACTGTTTCCCATTTCACAGTAAAAAATATATGAGAAGTTCTTATCTTACAAATGTGCAAAACAAGGTAAAGTTATTGTGCAGAAATTTTCTAAAGTTCTACCAATTGTTTAATGGACAAATCTTTTTTTGTTGTTGTTTATGGAAAGGTCTTTTAGACCCAATAACTTTACATGTTTCAGAAAGACGTGTATAGCATATGCTCTTTTGTCTTTCATTCTCCTGTGGTATTCTGTCCCAACCCACAAATTTCCACACCCTTCTGCATCATTCTCACTTGTTTTTTAAATCCCACAGAATTTCATTGAGAATTTAGTCTATGGATAGATTCCTAAGCCACCCTTGGTTGAAAGAAAAAAAAGTTGTGACTCATTCTACTGAATTAAGATCTTGGAATTCTGGTTTCTATTTTTGAGAATTATTGGAGTATTAGACTTAGATAATTCAAATTCTTAATGGCAAAGCAAATGGGTGAATAAAACAAACCAAATTCTGCCCAAGGTGTAAGTTACATGGCCATCAACCACTATTCAGTCAGAGACTAAATATACCAAATGACAATCTAGTCCAGTGACCCAAATGAATGGATGTGCTGCCCCAATATGTGTAAATAGCTAGTAGGGATTGGCCTATGCCCTGAGATGATGAAGAACCAAAGAATTTTTGTGAAACGAGGTTTCCCCCAGTTGCTCTTGAGCACTGACAGAAGAATCCTCATAGCTCTTTCTTTGGCTTTGCCCATCTGCCTACTGGTCCTTGCTTCATGCTTAGCTGAAGCCATTGTGAGTCAGTATGTGGGCGATATAAGAAGAGACAGAGGACTTGGTAGGTACCTCAGTTGTTTCATATCTCATATTTGTCATAGTTGACCCCAAGTTGGGAAAAATGAAACCCTCACAATACTAATGGATGGAGACCACCAATAGAGCAGTATTTAGTATCCAGGTGTCCAGATTTGTTAGTATTTCTTATAATTATTTATTTCTTCACTGTAACATTCAAATATATGTTGGATCATAGAAGCTACCTACAAGCTGGTAAACTACTAACAAATAGGTGGAGCCGTGAATAGAGTGCTGGGCTTGGAGTCAGGAAGACTTCTCTTCCTGAGTTCAAATCTAGTTTCAGATACTTGATAGTGTGACCCTGGGCAAGTCACTCCACCCTGTTTGCCTCAGTTTCCTTATCTGTAAAATGAACCAGAAAAAGAAATGGCAAACCACTCCAGTATCTTTGCCAAGAAAACCCCAAATGGGGTCATAAAGAGTCAGATATGGTAGAAACAACTAAAAAACAACAAAACTACTAGCTCTTTTAGTGAGGGTTTAGTGTGGGAGAATTGAGTTTTAATAATTTTTTTAGAGTGCATTCATTTGAGGATTTAATGGTAAGAGGAAAAAGAAATAATATTCAACCTCAAAGAGGCAGCACATTCTGGCTAAAGAGTAATGGGCAAATAAAATAGAGGAAATTCTTTTAATGGCAGAAATATATGCCTTCTTCCTGAAATTATTTTCCTCTATACTATTCATGCATTTCAAACTTATAGTATTAGGCTGTTAGCAGGGAAAGAATTTATCTTCTCATACTGAAAAAAGAGTATTTTCAAATAATAAAACTATTATATATTCCTAACACAATGGAGATATCAGAACAGAGTTTCATGCTTAGTTTTAGTGATTTTAAATTCAGATTACTATGAATTAATATCTTATTTGTAATACAAAAGGCTTTGCATTTACATTTTTCTGTATAAAATTAACTAGACAGAAAAATCGGGTAAGGAAAACAACAAAATCAGAGATAGGATGACATTTTAGAAATGGACTATATTAAAGACAATGTCTCTGAAAAGTAGACAATATTATATTTTGACATAAATGCTAGCGTATCATTTTTAAACAGCCTAGATCATTCTAAATTTTGTTATATCAGATAGTTTTAATAAAATGCTGGCAAAATTTATCCTTTTCTTCAAGGTCAGAAGAAAACATTGTCATTAAATAAACAAATCTTTCCTCCAAATATATAATTCATTGTTCTTCTTAGTAGATAGAATTCTGGGTACAGAGTCAGGAAGAACCGAGTTCAAATTCAACCTCAGACATTTAATAGCTATGTGACCCTGTGCGAGTCACTTGACCTCGGTTGCCTTAGTTTACTCATTTGTAAAATATAGATAATAATAGAACTTATCTAGTGTTGTTGTGAGGATCAAGTGAGTTAATATTTGTAAAACATTTAGCAAAGTTCCTGGACCAAGTAAGCACTATGTGAATATTAACTATCATCATCAGCTAGGTGACACAGTGGATAGAGTGCTGGGACAACTTAGAGATCTTCCCTATTTATAGCCTACTTCCTAGTGTAAAATGGTCCTAATTATATAACTCATCTTTATGAGTTCCAATCTGGCCTCAGACACTTACTAGCTGTGTGACCCTAGGCAACTCACTTAACCCCATCTGCCTGAATCTTCTCATCTGTAAAATGAGCTGGAGAAGGAAATGGCAAACCACTCCAGGATCTTTGCCAAGAATACCCCAGTTGGGGTCAGGAAGAGTCAGATATGACTGAAACAATTGAACAACAATGTAAGGATATAAACTCCTTGATTGTTGGGACTATCTTGTTTTACTGTATTTGTACTTCCAGCACTTACTTAACACAGTGCCTGACATACAGTAAGTGCTTAATAAATGCTTTATCTGTCTTTAAAAGCTAAACTAAGTTTATATTTCCTGGAGGTAATAAGAAACTACTGTAGTTTTTTGAGTAGGGAAATGAGATGGTCAGAGCAACCCTTAAGGAAAATCACTTGGGCAGCAATGCGGAAGATGGACTGGAGTCAGGAAAAACCAATGAGAAGGCCATTGCAGAAATCTAGCTGAGTGGTTATAAAGATCTGAACCAAGCTGGTACCTACTTGAGCAGAGAAAATGAGGGTAGCGGGATGGGGTGGGGAGAAAGAAATAATGATACTTGGCTCAATACTGATCAGGCTAGAATATAAAGTGCCATCTAGGGACATATTTCTCAAAATTAAACAAGTCTGAAAAAGTTAAACAAGTCTGAAAAAGAAAAATGTTGTCAATTCATTCACTATGAACTAAAGAGATGATTCCCAGACTTTTTGAAACAGTGTCATTCTATCAACTTTTATTTGATTTCATGGGATGTACCCCAGTCTTTCTTCAAGCACTGCAATCTGGCACATTTTAAAATTAAAATGAAGATATTCATATATGTTGA
This sequence comes from Petaurus breviceps papuanus, assembly GCF_028583685.1. Taxonomy (NCBI): domain Eukaryota; kingdom Metazoa; phylum Chordata; class Mammalia; order Diprotodontia; family Petauridae; genus Petaurus; species Petaurus breviceps. Next base: position 13,634,229 of record NW_027187345.1, read on the forward strand.
GAATTTCATGACATTCCTTGAGATAATTGGTGACACCCTGGGCTGTCATGAAAGGAAGAATGAGAATCACTCAAGGAGCTCCTTGCCTGAAAGACAGCTTCAACAGAGATCTTCCCCATTTATCTCTACCTCCTAGTGGAAGATGGTCCTAATTATATTTAATTGTTGTTTTCTTCTGTCTGAGTTTCTCTAATTAGATTGGTTTCTGGGTCAAAAAATGTGGAGTATGCATTCTTCAGTCTCCTCTGGAGACTGTTATGCATATGTAGACTTGGCTAATTACCTTCTGGCATTGATTTGAATAGAAATTTACCAATCCCAGCAGAATGACTAGACCTAAAAGGATAACAACACCTCTCCACTCTCTCATGGTTTCTTGAGGCCCTATTAAGCACAAATTGGCAGACAATGGAGGCAGTCAGCTATGTTAGTGGCTAATAAGTTCTATTTCTAATGATAATTTTACAGCATTTGGACATGGTTATGTATTCTTAGACACACAAAAGCCGTATGATAGTGTAAGATTAGTGGTAAGACAGAAATTTTAATTAGAATAAATTCTGGAAGCCTGAATTTGAAATAACTATTAAGTTATAACATTTCCTGTTGTGGCTATTAGCTTTGCATAAACTCTCTTGACCATTCATTGAGGTTACCCATGTTGGATGATGGGCTATATAAATATGAGTTATTATTGTTGTTGTTTTAGGTTCACTAAGGAGAAGAAACCTAAGAGTCTGATGCCCAAGCTTACTTCTATCCATGGGCTGAGTAGGGGGCATTACAGGTTCTTAAGTGGCATAGTGGATAGAACACTGATCCTGGAATCAATAAGATCTGAGTTCAAATCTAGCCTCAGACATAGTAGATAGAGTTCTGGGCCTGAAGTCAGGAAGACTCATGTTCATGAGTTCAAATCCAGCCTCAGACACTTACTAGCTGTGTGACCCTGGGTAAGTCATTTAACATCAATGTCCTCATCTGTAAAATGGGGAAAATAATAGAACTGACCTCCCAGGATTGCTGTAAGGATAAAATGAGCTATTATTTGTGAAGTGCTTTGCAAACCTTAAAGTGCTTTATAAATGCTAGCAATTATTAATACGAAGGTCAAAAAGTCAACTTGCCCCAAGATATCCCCTACATAGTTCTACCCAAGTGTCTGAAATGTCACCTCTTTAATTTAGGATGAAATTATTAGGATTTTCAAAACTAGTCATACCCTATGTTAGCATCAAAAGCAGATATTTATGACAAATAGCTCTCTATACATAAATGTTGAAATGAAGAAATTCATCAACATACATCTCTCTTTAACTTGATTCAATGAAATAAACCTTTATTAAGTACATAAAGTATACAAGCCACTGTACTAGGAACTGGGGGATAAGCAATGTTTAGATAAGACAATAGACCCTACACTGATGGAGCTTACAGTCTAGTGTCAAGATATGTCAATATCTTGTCAATATATGTCAATAAATAAAATTTATTATAAGACCATTAGAAATGTATTAAACAAAGCGTTTTGTGAGATATGCAGTGGAAAGTCCTTGACATGGGGTGATGTGGGGGAGGAGTAGGGAAGGAGGTGATTTAAGTTGATCCTCAAAGGCTGTGAAAAAATTCTATAGAAAAAGAGGGTAGAGGGGACATTACAGAACAATATCAGCAAAGTCACAAAGGCAGGAAAATGAATGGAATTTCCAGGAGACATAAACCCAATTTTCCTGGACCACAGAGCAAAGTAGAGGGTTTTTTTTAAGGAGGGGAGAAATGTCAGAGGATGGGATCAAGGGCATAGCTAGAGGGGTTGGCCTTCATAAGGAAAAGGATCATATCTTCCCCTAAGATTGGAACAAAGGAGAGATAATAGAGAATTTCAGAGGTATGATTTGAGGGGTATAGGTGGGAAGAAGAGGAATCTCCTTAGATCTAAAATTTTTCCATCAAGAAAAAGGAAGGAGGAAAGGGATGATTTGGTGGCTAGAGGACAGGAGAGGTTTAGAATAGATCATGTTAGGGGTGTATTAGGGTGATAGTGTAATTAGAGAGGAGTAAAAGGATGGCTGTGGAACAGTGAAGACCCACATAAAACTAAACAGTTTAAGTTCATAATGGATCCAGTAAGCATGACTGTGTGACTTCTTCCAGAAATGTTTAGCAGCTAACAAAGAAGATGTAATGGGAATGTAAATTTTAAAGATCTTCCCTGCCCCTAGGCTAAAGTGCACCTGAAGCCTGGGGTGGGAGGCTTGTTTTTCAGTAGATACATTTTGATTGGCCAGTGCGTCTAAAAGGTTGTTACATTCTCTGAGCCAGGAGAAGGCTATATAAGCCCTGATGAGTAGCTTTGTTTTGGGGGCTCACTTTGAGAAGTGTTCTGTGATTTGATATGGATTCTGGGAAGCCGTTGTCTGGAGGGCCCCCCCACTTTGAAAAACCCAGATGTTGATTTGGTATGGATGTAATGGTTGGACAGTTTGGAAATCTGTCTACTTGATCTGTTTCTGTCTTGATAATTCTGCCTGTATACTTTGAAGTTCAGGGTGCTGACCTTTTTCCCCTGAACAAGGTAAAGGATATATGTTTGACTGATTAAAGTAAGCTTGTTAACCCATTTTGAGTTGCTTTCCTTTATCAAAGCAGATCCAAGAACCTGTGGTGGCAGCAAACCCTGAGGACGCTTGGGGTGCTTGCTGCTACAGAGGAGGAGAGCAGAGTGATGGTGGGAATAATCTTAGAAAGAGATTAGCAGAGATAGGACAATGGGGCAAGTGATTCAAACATGAAGGACAGTTTAAACTTACTTTGTTGCTTTTTCAGTCACATCTGATTCTTCATAATCCCATTTGGGGTTTTCTTGGCAGAGGTACTACTTGGCTCTGTGGTCCAGGAAAATTGGGTTTATGTCTCCTGGAAATTCCATTCATTTTCCTGCCTTTGTGATTTTGCTGATATTGTTCTGTAATGTCCCCTCTATCTCTCTACTGAGGCTAGCTTTGAACTCAAGAAGATGAGTCTCCCTGATTGCAGGCCTTACACTTTATATAGGAGTTCTTTAGGGTCTAGTGAACTTGAAATTGTTTACTTTGTTTTTTAAAAATACAACTGTATTTCAGTACAATTGGTTTCCCTTGCAATCCTATATATTTTGTTTTATGCATTTAAAAACATTCTTGGAAGGTATCCATAGGTTTCACCAGATTGCCAAGAGGATACATGTCACACAGAAAGAGATTAAAAACATCTGACTGGCTAATTCTAAGGTAAAGACTGCAATGGAAATAAAGTGGTAACAAAACAGAGGTGTGTGGCCTTGGAAAGCAGGGATGGGTGGAGTGACTGGAGCTTCCAATGATAATGAATAATAGGTGGTGGAGGGAGGTTGTTGGTTCAGAGCTCCAGAGACTGTTCTGCAGACAGAGAGTGAATTGTGCTCACTGGTGAAGGACAGTGCTGTTGTTGCAGAGGTATTGGAACCTTGCTGTTGGTTCAGAAGCCCTGAAGAAGGATTTTCTTGTTGTATGTTTACAGAAATCCTGGAAGGGGGTTTTGCTAATGTTTTTAGGGGTCCTAGGACTGTTCTGCAGACAGAGAATGAATTAATGAAGACACTGGCAATGTATCTTGTGGCCTTGCTAAGCTTTGTCTCCCCAGGAACAAAGATTGCTGAGAACTTGCCTCTATCAAGATGAAGAAAAGACCTCCATTTGGGTATTAAATGCTGTGCTTAAGCTTGTTGTAACTCTGGGGTAGATTCAATTGTGATCCAAGGGTGGGGAACTTTTGACCTTTTTGTGCTCTGTGATTGAACAAATGAATGTACTTTACTTATGATTGGAAACTAATTCATTTGAGAAGAGGGGCTTTGTGAAGGACTAAATGAATGTACAGCCTAGGGGTGGAGTAGTACTTAGAAGAGGGTCTTTGGGATTGATTAAATGAATGTAATGTCCAGGGGTGGGGTAGTACTTGATTAAATCACACTTGGTAAATGCTGTATTTTGAATCATGCTATATGTTGATTCTCTCTGTTCTTAATTTGTCACTGAATAAAATGGAGAGCACCTATGCTGGTATTTTGAACCTTGGGAAGTTGCCTTTGCTTGGCATTACACACACCTCTCATTTTTTTCTCTACTGCTCATAGCAATGAATGTGCATGGTGGCCAATGCAAAAGGGAAAATGAAGTTACAATTAAAATCATGTGAATGTTTGAAGTCATGAAAGTTAAATTCATGAATGTTGAGGATTGATTGTAAATGTGATGGAAGATTATTTGTGCACTAAGTAATAATGAAGAGAACAGTTTCAAAAAATACTGGGAAGACTTGTGAATGAACTGATGCAGAGTGAGATAAGCAGAAACAGAACAGTTTATATGGAAACAACAATTTTGTAAAGACAACTTTGAAATATTTGTAAACTCTGATCAATGCAGTGACCAGCAATATGATTGAGAAATTCATGATAAAGTATGCTGCCAACCTCCTGATAGAGAGGTGATGGACTTACAGTGCAGATTAAGACAAGGTTTTTTTGGACATGGTCAATGCAGAAATTTGTTTTGTTTGACTATACATGTTTATAACAGGAATTTTGCTCTACTTCCTTTCCATTAGGGATGGGAGGATGGGAGAGGGGCTCAAGGAGATGATTATTGATTGAAAAAATAAAATTCAGCTTGAAAAAATGCATGAAATTAAAAAAAATAATTAGAAGGAGTGAGAGATAGGGAGAATTTGAAGGAGATTATGGTGAGATAGAGGAATGTCTGAATTCTGGGTTGTGGAGGAAGAACATTTGTGGGTGATAATGATGTCACATTCTTGTGTGGTGCAGAATGGTGGAAATAAGGTGCAAGTCATGAGAACTGAGGAAATTTATGAACCTGTAAGTAAGGGTGCTTGAGGGAATGAAAACATCTACTGAAATTTTTATTATAAGGGCAAGGGTTGGGCTGGAATAGAAGACTATACTCAGGGATGTGTTTGTAGATGTTTTAACAACCAGTTCTCAGAAAAACAAAAACAATAAGTTTAATCTGTATCAACATTTTTTTCATCAATTTCTAGACAATCTACAAAACAAAATAAGCTGAGTACCGATTTGAGGGGTTGCTGATTTTCAGAGGTATAAATCCTCACACTGAAAACTTAACAATCATCTTTGGAGAGTTGATTCAAACTGGTTCCTAAACATCAGTGACTATGAACCAGTGCTGACTTTGAAAGAGGTGAGAGAGTGACCTCTAGGGATAGAGGGTGAGGTGGAGAGGGTACCTAACTACAACCAAGATCTGGATAGAATGAAAAATCTAGATGGAGTGAACCTCAAAGGAGCATCACAGATGACACAGCTAGAACCTGAAGGAATCTTGGGGGCCAATTAATTTGGTTCCCTCACTTTTCAAATGAGGAAACTGAAGTTACTGAATGATGGCAAATGGCAAAAGTGAGACAGTCAAAGTAGTAGTAGAAAGAAACAAATAGATCTATTTCTTCTGGTCCAGTGAGAAAGGGAATCTCTAGAAATAGAAAATGGAGGCAGGGAAAGGAAAGGGAATAAGAAACTGTATAGCACCTACTACGGGCTAGGCATTGTACTAAGCTCTTTTTACAAATATTATCTTATTTGGCCCTCATAACAACCTGGGAGATAGGTGCTGTTATTATCACTCTTTTTACAAATGAGGAAACTGAGGCAGAAGTTGTGATTTGCCTAGGGTCACACAGCTAATAAGTGTCTGGGTTTGAACTCAGATCTTTCTGATTCTAGGACTAGAGCTCTATCTACTCAGCCACCAGCTGCCTCAGTTTTTTATAAAGACAGAAATATTGTAAAGACAAACAGCTTGAAATATTTTAAAACTCTGATTGATGCAGTGATCAGCCATGATTATAGAGAATTCATGATGAAGCATGAAGCTGCCCACCAGATTTGTAGCATCTTCTGGGGAAACCAGATTTCCATGAATTTGAAAAGATGGAAAGAGTGTGAAAGGAAGAAATCTAAAATGAAGGAGAATGTTTAAGAAGAAAATAGAATCAGGTTCCAGAGGGCACAGCTAAATAGAGATAGAAGAGGAGTAAAGCTAAGGCATGTAATAGGAATGAGGGACCTGGGAGTGGTCACAGGAGAAAGGAATCTTAATCTACCCACTGCAATTTCCAGCTGTAGTTCCTAGTTCTGCCTCCTTAGGTCAAGCAAAAAAAAAAAAAATCAATCAACCTGAAAATTGTCTTCAGTTATTTGAAGGGTAATAGATTCTCTCCTAAAATTTCTCTTCTCCAACCTAAATATTTCCAGCTGTCTCATCTGATTCTTCCATGACATTGTCTCTGGTTCTCTAACCATTTTGATCTCCCCTCCTCTGAACACATTCCAGGTGGTCTACATCTTTCCTGAAACGTTGTGCCTAAAATCAAATATAATGCTCCAAATGTAGTCTGATCAGTGTTCAATACAGCAGGACTGTCACCTCCCTTGTTTTCTATGTCTTCTTCTCTCTTAATGATACATAATATTGCATTAGTTTTTAGCTGCTGCATCATTATGTTGACTCACACGATGATTGTAATGCATGAAAACCCCCCAGATATTTTTCACATGAACTAGCTATGCCTCCTCACCCTGTACTTGTGCCATTGATATTATGAACCTAAATATAGACCTTCTCCTTTAACCGTCTTAAATTTCATCCTATAAGAATAGGCCCAAACTTCCCCCTGTCAATGTCTTTTCAATTCCTGACTTTGTTATCCAGCATGTTAACTATGAGTTATCCCACCCAGGTTTGGGCCAACAAAATTTTGATGTGTTCCATCTATGCAGTCATTCAAGTCATGGTCTCTTTTAGCCTTTTACTCTATTTTCCTCTATGAACTTCAGAGAATTCTTATGCCACTGCCTTTAGGAGGAAAATGTCATAACCACTCATCTAGTTTAACTAGAGTGCCCAGTATTTTAATGGGTACTCAAATGTAAATCAATAAAAAATAAAGACACATTTTCCTCTGTGGTCCTTTAATGCTTTAGAACTAACCCTTATAGGATGAGATACATTTTCTTTAATGCAGAATAATGTCAAGGCCTAGAACTATTGAACTTGAAGATCTTAAACATTTTTTTCTTAAATCCTGTCTTTAAAAGCCTAACAAAATGTTTAACTACTAAAGGTGAACATATTTTTAAAATACCTGGATAATTCAAGGGTACAGAGGCAGAATGAACTTGATGGGCTGAGAGTCTCAAATGATAGGAATAGCCTATTTATATGAAAAATAGTAATGCTTCATTCATTTGGCATTGTCAGGAAATGAGGAATTCCACATCACTGGATTTTTTTTTTCAGATAACCAAAGCTTTCTCTATTAAATCAAGAAATAACCACCTTTAACCACAAAACAGGGAAACTTTTAACCATTTAGATATATATTTTTTTAAAACTGCATTACCTATTTCCTTGCCTTAGTTAAAACAAAGAGATGGCCTTAGAATCTCCCAACCGAGGTGCAATAAGGACCAAAGCCAAACGTGATACACATCTTCCACAACATTCCACAATGAAATCCAGATGAATCCAGAGTTGAGAGAGTATAGGACTATGCTCTCAATAACTAAGATTGCTAGAGATTTGGCCACCAGATAAATAGGACATGACTTTGCCATATTTTGAGTAGGAATCCATATTTGCCTTTCCCTCCTGTGAACACTGATGATGACAGCTGATAGCTACCTGAACTTCTACGGTTTTCTGTAAAGTTTACATACATATCATTTCATCCTCACAACCACTGTGAGTGTAGTAAATGCTATTATTATTCCCAACAGAGAGATAAGGAAACCAGATGAGAGAAATTTAGTGACTTGTCCAGGTTCTCATATCTAGCAAAAGTTCAAGGCAAAATTCTAACTCAGGTCTTCCTGATTGTGGGTCTGGCACCCTTATCCATCATTTTTGCCGTCAGACTTGATAGACCTCTGAGCAAAGAAATTGCCCTACTTGAAGCTTTTAATCACTAGTTTACTTCAAGATGGGAATATGATTATATGTTCATTTGGTGGTTTTAATATTGTGTAGTTGTGTGTGTAGTGGTTATGATTTGTCTTTCGTTCTCGAAGAGGAGACATGACTTGCAATTGACTTTGATTTGAGCAAGGGAAGGCTGTTAACTTGGCTCCTCCTGACTCCAGGGCCAGTGTTCTATTCACTACAACACCTAGCCACCCCAAATCACTTCTTAAAAGAGGTTTTACAATAATAATAACAAATAATAATGACCAACATTTATATAGTGCTTTCTCTGTGCCAGGTACTATACTAAATGCTTTATAAATATAATCTCATTTGGTCCTCACAACAACCTGGGAACTAGGTGCTATTATTATCCCCCTTCTGAGACAGATTGAGGTTAAGTGCCTTGCTCAGGGTCCCATAGTTAGTAAGTATCTGAGGTCACATTTAATCTCAAGCCTTTCTGACCTAACACTCTAACCACTGTGCCACCAGGCTACCCAAACCATGGTTCCTGATGACTATTTCTGGGAGTTGTCAGCCTTGCTTAGACCAATGGTGTTTCTTAAACTCTATGACAATATATTTTCTAAATTAATACCATCTATGAAAACTCTGATCCTTGGAAGCATGTTAATGGACATTTTTCTAATATCTAGAGGCTTTGGAAATTTCTGTGACCATCTAGTGGAACCTACATGATTCTATGAACTCAACTGGAATTAATTGTATGACGTGAGAGACACTGGCACAGGACTACCCACAATGGTGTGCCCTCTTCAAAGAAGGTGCTTTTCTCTATGAGGAAAACAGAATGGAAGTACCTCAAAAGAAATACAAGATGCACAAATTTAGAGAATCCACCCCAAATGTTTACAAAGACCTGTGGCAGAGCACTCTGAGATCTTATTGGTCTGATCAGCCATAATCAGACATGCTGTAACTTCACTTTAGCATAGTGATGTCATTTTGGTCTTCTTTGACAACAAAGGACAGCAACCAACCAACCAACCAACTCAACTGACTGTCTAATTTCCAAAGCTCTTGAAGTGGCTTCATGACTCGTACTCTTGCTCAAAAACTCTTGCATTAATTAACATTGAATATATTTGGATTATGATGACCTTTCTCAAGCAAACCTTTCTTTGCAGGTATATCTAACTTTTATTTTTTATAAAACAGAATTTTTTGTGTGGAGTGGTAAATTAACAAAGTACTGGACTTGAGATCAGTAAGACCTATATTTAAGTTCTGCCTCACAAGTGACCTTGGGCGAGTCTCTTAACTTTTCTCAGCATGTTTTCTCATCTGCAAAATAGGAATAGAATTGTACCTACCTCACTTGTGAAGATCAAATAAAAAAAGTTTATAAAACACTTTGCAAATTTTATTATTATTATTATTATTTGGGGGGGGGGTTGGATGGCAATTGGGCTTAAATAACTTGCCCAAGGTCACAGGCTACTTTTTGTGTTAATTGTCTGAGGCCGCATTGAACTCAGGTCCTCCTGACTCCAGGGCCAGTGCTCTATTCACTGCACCACCTAGTCATCCAATGCAAGTTTTATTATTAAAGAATATTGCATTACTAGCAGTGTTAGTGACAGAATAATTTGCTGCCAAAAGCCATAGTTTTAAATATTGCAGGATGGATGCTTAGATGCCATATTTGCTCACAAGACTGATATGTCATTGAGATAAAGTAAATGAATCCCTTCCTTGATCTAACTTTGAGGAATGGTTTTATTCATGTTCTTATCTTGCTGATATTTTTCTTTGGATTTTTTAAATTGACTTATTTTTCTTAACAGGCAAAACCTCAATTCCATTAAACAAAAATTTATTGAAAGATAGCTCCAGTGTGGTCAGAACTGTAACTAAGGCTTTGCTCTACTGTGATAGGTTTAGAGAGCACTGACAGCACTTTCCTGGGGGTGCTTCTTCCTTAGGGTTGTGCTGCACCCAGACTGAACAAGCCCAAGAGAGCTGGTTGTTAAAATTTCACTATGGGCATTTACATCTCTGAAATCATCAAATGCTACAAATCAGGGCTTGATTTATTGTTTTGTTGATTATTTAAGAACGAGATAAAGAAAATACTAAAATGCAGATTAAACTTAAAGTATGGTGTATATACATTTTTTTTTATCCCAGAGAGCTGATTGTTAAACATTTACCATTGCTTTTTCCTCTGCCTGCCCAACTACTGGCATTATTTATGACCTTTTCCTGTCCTTCCTGTCCCACTCCATTTTTCAAATAAATGACCTACCCCCAGCTCCCTCCACTACCACATTTCTACTACCAGCCTCTCTCTACTGCAAGTGTTAGCCTGAGATCACTGGGAAGATTTCAGGAAGCCTGAGAACTTGGTTGGGAAAAGAAGAGAAAGGAGAAAAAAAAAAGGAGATGAGAATAGAAGGAAGGGGAGGAGACAGAAAATGAAGAGAGAATCTTGGTAATGTTCTGCAACTTGGTGCTATCAGCACATTATCATCTGTAAAGAGATATATTTAGAGAACCCCACCACCTGTAGGAAATGTTTCTTCCTTTTGGATCTTGCATAAGACATCTTCTATGACTATGATAAACACCTTTGACAAGCATATAGCTTTCTATTTATGCCTCACTGGAAGTTGAGAGGTCTCACTATAGCTATTATTTATTAAGGAATCTTGCATGGCCTTATGTGCATGAGAGATTTTGTTAGGAGAGTGACTTTAAGCTTTCAAGTGCTTTACTTTGCTGAATCAAAAACTTTCTTGATAATTAATAACAATATTAGCAAATGAAATCATTAAAATATTGGATTTCCTATGAAATTTGTGTTTGGACACTTTTAAAAACTTAGGAAAGCAAATGGAAATGTTGAAAAATATTACCCTAGGGCCACTTCTTCAAGTTTTGAATTCTTTTCAGAATTCATTTTTTCCTGAATGTTTTTGATAAGATATTTCACCTATTATGTAAATTCCCAAACAATAAAGAGCTTGCTGGGCTTGGGTGTCTCTGAGGAGATACTGTGAAGTAGGTAACATTTGGTTTTGGTACACTCTTATTTCCCCTTCCACCTCACTGCTCTTTATTCCTGGTGCACTGGTAACCAAGGAGCCAACTTAACATTGTAATGTTAAGGGAATTTGAAGATCTTCCCTGCCCCTTAAAAGGCTCATGTGACCTGCTCTGAGCTTTGGCCCAGCCTACAGCTTGAGTCACAGGGAGCCCTTGGTGGGAAGAGTTTGCCAAATGGATGGAGCAGGAAGGGTGGAGCAGGAAGAGAGAGAGAGAGAGAGAGAGAAGAGAGAGACAGAGAGAGAGAGACAGAGACAGAGACAGAGAGAGAGAGAGAGACAGAGAGAGAGACAGAGACAGAGACAGAGAGAGAGAGAGAGAGAGACAGACAGAGAGAGAGAGAGAGAGAAGGGGCAGAGCTGAGGACAGCTGAGGAGAGCTGGGAAAGAGCTGAGGCAGAGCAGCTAGTGTGAGTGAGAGAGGGAGAAATTTTGCCTAAGGGCCCTTGTTTGTGGGGAGGCCTAACAGAGGGAAGGCTTGGGGATGGCAGCACTCCCTGGATTGTAATGTGTATAAGCTTCTTTGTTATGATAATGGAATTGGCTTTCTGGTATCTGAATAAATATCTTGGTTTCGTCTTTGAGGAAGAGAGTTTGTTATATTTTGTGATTCAACCCTGGAAATATGTTTGCATCTTCATTGTAGCTGCTATGGGTATCACATTGGCAATATAGCTATAGACCAGAATATGGTGGAATCAGCTTGGGAAAGAGGACTGTAAAATTTGCGGTGTGAACATATACACCTTGGAAATCAGCAAACCCTACAAATTAGGTCTTGATTTATTGTTTTGCTGATTATTTGGATTTCAGAAAGTGATAGAGAAAATACTAATAATGCAGGTTAAACTTAAAAGTAGGCATGTGTATATTTCCCTCAACCCTAGAGATTGTTAAATTTATCAGTAGACCTCTGGTAAAGAACTTATGCTTGAATGCTGGCTCTCTCACTGCATGTGTGACCTTCCCATGTAAGTGACCTAAGTCACATAAAGTCTCTAAACCTCAATATCCTACACTGTAAAATGAGAGACTAGACTAAATAATCTCTCTTTCCTTCTATCTCTAAATGTAAGATACTGTTTCAATAGAGGGACTTAAAGATAGGAAGACCTTTAAGACAAAAAAAAAAGGTGAATGTCTGATAGCGGATGTTGGCCCCTGATAGGGGCCAACTAACAAGGCAATAGAAGAATTTTGAGGGAAGTAAACTTCTTGGTGCTCCTTTTTTTTTTCTTTAATTTTTTTCATATATTTTATTTTTATATCACCTCCATTGCCAATATGACCATGCTTTTGTCCTTTACCAGAAGTTATTACTTTGGTTTGAAAACAGGAGAAGAGAGGAGATTAGAGGGGCAGGGAGAGAAGATAATTAAAATTTTGGCTTTGCTAATTAATCTCTATTTGACCTTGGACTCAAACCTCAATGTCCTCATCTGTAAAAAGTTAGATTAGATTAGTGGTGTCAAATTAAAATAGAAACAGGGGCCATTAAATAATACATAAGGATCCCAACAAGTACATGTTGACATAGAAAACCAAATATTAACATTATCTATGTTTTATTATATTTTTATTTATTTTGTTCCATATTTTCCAATTTGACCCAGACCTTCCCAACTCTAAAACCAGTTCTCTAGGCTAGCTACAATCCCTCTGATAAACATTTCACCTTAGTAAACAGTTTAATTGGATTAGGTAAGTGAGATAATAAAATGCAAAGCAATAGGCACTGAATCTTATAACTTGAAAACTTTTCAATTCTCCATCCTTTCCATAACAGTGCCTCATCCTTGTTGATTCATCTGCCAAGTGAGATAAACAAAAATTCATGCTTAATACAAACATTCTTACTTTCACTGGGTATTGGTTTTAATTACTCATGACAAATCCACCCCAGTTGAAAAGTAGACTTTCCACGAACTCTCTAATGACTGTGGGAAACAAGGGATTCTTACCATACTGTCTCATACAATCAAAGATTTAAAGACAGAAAAGACTTCACAAACTGTCTAGTCCAATCCCTTCATTTTCTGTATAGGATACAGGCTCAAGTCTGGGAAATAAAATAACTCAGAAAATCCACTGGCATAATCCATTCCATCTATACTCTACTTTGTCCTTGGCTGCTTAGAGCAGAGTGTGTACCCTAGTTTGGAAGTATTGTTTTTTGTAATTCTGTACTTGTTATACTTTATTAATAATTATCTCTTTGTAGAACTAAATTGATATTCACTGGTTAATTCATATTGAGTAGATAATAGTTTGATATTGGGGAGATATTCACAGAATATATGAGTGGAGTAGAGAGGAACATACCAGATAAGGATTTGTGAAGTGATGATCTTAGAGAAAGTTCTGGGACAAAGCTATAAAACAGACCTGATATTCAATTACAGATAGTGCTCTTTGATATAAACCACAATGACAAAATGAAGTTTTGATCTAGCTATCTTACTCAGTAAAACATCACAAAAATCTTTGTTGATAAAAGTGAACAAGCATGAGGTCCTTTTAGGGAAACTAAAGGAAAACAGGGAAACTGAAAACATTAAAGTAAGTTATCTCAGCCACTGGTGTGATATCAAGTACATGAACGATCATTCTAAGAATGAGGATGTTTGCTGTCAGTTCCAAAGGCACTTTTCAGATACGTAACATAGCATGTCAGTGCCTCTTCTGGTTCATTTTGACACTGGAGATGCTGAGACCAGTCATCTGATCCTACTCAGTGATTGAGACCAAATGATGTCAATTCATTGTTCATCCCTAATGATTAAGGACACCACCCAATGCCAAATGTTCTGGAGAACTGTCTAGCTCCCTCTGACTCTCAAAGAGATGGTGTCCTCTTTCATTAGTTCTATCCCTTTTGTGTGTGTGTCAATACTTGTCTCATTAGTCTAAAGGTCTAATGTGTATTCAATCAGATCAGAGATTAGACTCCAGCCTACTCCAGTAAAGCTTGCCCAGTTTCAAGTGAGTTTCAGTCAAAGTCATTAACAAAGGCATAACTTCACACATCACTCTAATCATATTATCAATGAATGTAAATAAATGCATCAATGCATCTTTGACCACATGTCACAGCCAGTGATCTCACTCGTGATGGAGCCCAACCTCCTTCTCAGCAAGTGAATCCCAACCCCAAGATCTTAGTACTTTCTACTAGCCTAGAAGGTCAGTGTCCCCTCTCTGGAGATGACTCAGGAACTTTTACTCAGAGCTCTTACTGATCTCTCTCTGGCCTCTATGGCATTCTGCAAAAGGGTCTGATCCCTCCTCCAAGCAACATGCCTCTATTCCTCATCCCTGGATCTTTCTCAGTTCATTTAGTTGTGCCTCTGTTCCTTTTTACATTAGCAAATATAATGAGAGAAAGAGATTTCCTCTAAAGGCAGGACTATGTTGGTAAAAAGGTTAATTGGCTCTTTGTAAACAAAGTGAAAGCAACACAATTTCACGTTTAATTTGTATTATTTTTTTTCTCCATCACTTTCTTAAGTCTAGATGTAACCTCAGTTCCAACGCCCATTAATATGGGAGTCTCTCTTCATTGGTAGAAATGAATGTTCTGCCCTCAGTGAAGGGCAGGATGGAATTGGCAAGAGTGGGAGAAAGCCAGTCTTTAGTTTTCCTTTGGAGCTTCTTCAAGTCACTTCAGGTGCTCCTGGCTTCCAGCTTTAAGAGGGTAGATGGAAAAGGCCAACCCAACTTGAGGTTGCTGAAGGAAAACACTTTGGGAAGATATGAGAAGAGCTGAGAGTCTTCATCATGTCCCTATTCCCAGCTTACTACACTAGAGATTTCAAAGAATTTTCTCTTGAGTGAAATCTAAGTCTCTCTCTCTCTCTCTCTCTCTCTCTCTCTCTCTCTCTCTCTCTCTCTCTCTCTCTCTCTCTGTCTCTCATCTGAACTGAATAACCTCGCTCTTAATGTAAGAGCACCTTCACATATATTCTCCTATGTATACCTTCTTTGATTTGCTTTGTTAGCATTTGAATAAATCAGTCTTCTTGGCTATTTGCTAGGTGTGTTCATTGTGAAACTGGTATTTGGTGGGAAAGGGGATCAAGCTTTGTACATAAAGCTTTGGGTCTTTGCTTCACTCCAAATAATGGCAATCATATATTAGCTTAAACCTGATCATGTTCCCTAGATTAACAATAAAATTAAGGGAACAGATAAATATAATTCCAGCCCAATATCCCCTCTCTCAGAACAGCAGGGTGACCTCCAGACCCAACCTCTTGCTGCCCTTTCTGGCAGGAATTAGAGAAGGGAGGGAGGAGAAGAGGCTAGAGATGTCTATTCTACACCACCCTTCAAGCCAGACAGCAACACCTCTGTGCTACCTGTGGGGGACAGTCCTTCCCATGTAGACATTCAACAAAATAGTAAATCAAGCTGACTTCCCAGGTGTGAGTAGTCACGCTGAAATTTTAACAATCTGCTGGGAAGATGGTATGAGCTGGTTCCTGCATACCCCTGAAAGGGCATAAATAGACTGGGTCCTTCCAGTACTGCTGAAGTAACCAGAAAGGAAGACTGTCTAGGCTGCCACTCTTAGTTAGGTGCCATTTCTCCTAGTCTCTCTGCTAACTTCTTTGATCCTCTTTGAACTAACCCAGCTTCCACCTTTTTTTTCCCCACTTTTACCCCCTGTTCCAAAGATTTGTGGACAGGATCAGAGGCTCTTGCCCAGCCTAGGTAGGTTACAAATACTTGTAGCACCTACGTCTCAGGGCTATTAGGAGGATCACATGCAATGCTACATGTAAAGACCTTTGCAACCTTTACAAGGTTATTTAAGTGTCATTAATCATTACTCCTGCCTTAATGAGTTCTTACAATGTACAGTGTCAATTCAATCATTAGTAATATAATGAACTAAAAGCAGATTAAGCCTGGTAATAGCTACATATATGAACCTAAATGACCAGTGTCTTCCATGCAAGGTCATGGACCTGAAGAAGATAAGGCTCATTTCCTTAGTATTTATACCACTTTCCAATGTTGGACCTGGTCCATTGCTTTCTAGTAAAAGGCTATGTTTTCTTCTTTTAAGTAAGGTTGTACCAGTTACATCATTTTACTCCAAATAATCTTCCTTCTCAAGTCTTGAAAAAATAAAAGACATAATAACCATTTATATGAAAACTCATGACTGAATGCCTGATACTTTATTTACTCTTTACAAGGATCTCATGTAATTGAATACAATCTGAATTTTAAAAGGATTTGTAAAAAAAAAATAAAGGATTCATTTAGAAGTCTCTGGTTTTCTAGGGCATCTCAGTCATACTTCCTTTTTTGTGACATTGTTAAGTGTCTATAAATTCTATAGCTCTAGCTTTCATTCAACAGCACTGACTCGGCTCAAAATATAAGAATTAATCATATCCTAACAATACTGAACTAGACAAGTTACAGAAATGTGCAACTTGAGAGCACCTTAGACTTATGTGTGACTTATAAACTTATAGATACAGAGAATTTAATGTAAAATGTCCTATTTATTTTACTTTGTATTATTCCACAACACATGTGCCTTAGGAATGCAATGATTTAAAAATACAAATGGTGTCCTCTTTAAATCCTGTTCAATTAACATATTTTCTCATAAATTCTCCTCCTTCTTTCCTAGTAATAATAATAATGATAGCAATAGCAATCCCACCCCATTAAGGTAGTGCCTTGAAATACTTTTTTTTTAATAGCAAGATAATCCAATGCATTTTCACCATTCATTTTTGCAAATGTGTTTCAGTGCCTGAGTTTTAATTCAGAGCAGCAACATGGCATAGCAATAAATTATAGTGCAATAAATGTGGTATATCAGAGCATAAGTATCCTTTGAGCCTTTTTTGTTATTTTTCTTTTACTAATCATTCTGACCTACTACCCAACCTCTACCTATTGAAGAAAGAAGAAGAAGAAGAAGAAGAAGAAGAAGAAGAAGAAGAAGAAGAAGAAGAAGAAGAAGAAGAAGAAGAAGAAGAAGAAGACGACAATTGAAAAATCAAGCATGCAATACTTAGATGCACAATCTGGCAAAACAAACTCCCACATTGGCCTTATCCAAAAATGTATGTCTTTTTATGCATTGTTAGTCTACCACCTCTCTGGCAGTAGATGAATGGCATGTTTCATCTTTATTCTTTTGAATTTGTGGTTTCATTGCATTGATCAGAGTTCTTAAGTCTTTCAAAATTTTCTTTCTCTATAATGTTATCATTGTATAAATTATTCTAAGATGCCTTGTTTCCAAATGTATAGCCCTAAAAGACTTGTAATTCATAAAATGCATTTTAATGATTTATTCAATAATTCTTTCATAGTTTAAATGGAACTTTTATGATCCATTTATGGAAGTATATAAACAAATCAAGGCAGGAAGGGCAGCCATCGAGAAGCTATGACCTACATTGTTGGAGAGAGTACCCACCCTGATGTGGTCATTTATCCTTTTGAAGTACCAAAGTGTTAAATAAATAATGGTTGATAAGTAAGCCTATTGAACTATCATATGATTTTTAAATGGAACGATATCACGTGATTTACTAGTAAATCTGATTGGCTACAGAGTGGATCAAATAACTGCTTACAATAGAAATCTACTATAAGATGGTCTATAAATAAGCCTCATTGGTTAGCCTAATATCACTGTGTGGCATAGTGGAGAACTGGCCTCCCAGTGAAGAAGATCTGGGTTCAAGTTCTACCTTAATGTATATCAGCTATATGACACCAAGCTCTTCACCTCTCAGTCCCCCAGGCAACTTTAACTACTACAAGCTTTAACTACTATTAAATCATATATGTGGCCCAAAAAAGGGCATTTCACTGTATTCATAATACTATATATAATCATTGGCATTATACAGTTCAAGTTTACTCCATTTTTCCCCTGGAAGCAAGAGATTCTACCTTAATAAAACCTCTTGAGTTTTAATTTAACTTAATTTTAAGATCATACAGATTTAAAATTCTATGATCTTCACTCTTCTCACAAATATTCCTTCTCTACAGTTGAACCTCAACTTGGACACTAAAGAAAGCTCTAGAGGCAAGATTATGAAGCAGATGAAGTTTTTCTTTGGCCCTTCTTCTCTCCCCCATCTCTACCTATACTATGCAATTACCTTTAAGACTCTATACTTTCTATACTTCCTTACTTTTGGCTAACTATTACTTAATTCATCACTATGGTTCTCCTTATGGTCTCTCCTTATGCTATTCCTACTGCTTGTGGCTAAAAGTTGGACCTCAGAGTATATTGTCTCATACAGAAATCTGTGGTCTGGCTCTTACTCTAAACAATAGACCTGCTAAGGCTCTGTTAACTTAGGACCAGTCACTGGGAGACTCCAGCTCCCAACTGTACACATCCTGGTAGTGCCCCCCACAGAAAATGGGACAACTTTGTTCTCAAATAGTGACCATAGTTTCTAACTTGGAACAGGGCATATGAAATTCATACTTCTAGGGAGAGGTATGCTATTAGAAGCTATGAAGGCTGTTATCATAGATAACAGGTTTTAGAAAATTCTCAGCTGCTACCAGATGCTCAAGATTGAGATGACTTGTTCTCAGGGTTAACCAGTAATGGGTAGAAACTATATGGTGGCTTTTATGGGCAATCCTGCTAGGTTTACCATACCTCACTGGCAGCCCACAGGCCCATATTCTCAAACCAGCCTGTTGATCAGAGTTGCAACAAAAAAAGAACATAGACCCATGACTGGAAATTCAGCCAAGTTATCACTCATACTGTATAACTAATCATAGATGCTAATTGAAAATCACTAATGTAATTGCTCCTCTAAGAGGAACCAGGTAAATATTGGTGCCATTTTAAATTTGGTGCAAATGAAAATCACAAAAACTCTGTTCTAAAAATGGGGTAGGCAAGTTGATTTCACATTCCCTTGCACTCTTGGGTTTGTAGTAACTACTATACTAACTGGGAACTGCCTGGTCCCTAGGAGATACACTAACTTAGTAGATAAAGGACAGGTAGGTGGCTATGTTTAGGGCAGCTAGATGGTAGAATGGATAGAGCCTGGGGCTGGAGTCAGAAAGACTCATCTTCCTGAGTTTAAATCTGGCCTCAGACACTTACTAGTACTGTGACCCTGGGCAAGTCACTTAACCCCATTTGCCTTAGTTTTCTTATCTGTAAAATGAGCAGGAGAAGGAAATGGGAAACCACTCTAGCATCTTTACCAAGGAAAATCCCAAATGGAATCACAAAGAGTTGGACACAATAGAAAAAAGACTCAACTAAGCTAAAAACATTTTTGCATCCTGCTTCAGATGCTTACTAGTTGTATGAACCTTGATAAGTCACTTGTCCTGTCTTAGCCTCAGTTTTCTCTCCTATAAAATTATAGGTTTGGATCCAGTGGCTTTTAAGGAGGTCCTTTCCAATTCTAAATCTATGATCTTAGGTTTTATTATCCATTGTGTTATTGGTGTTATGTGCTGTTTATTTGCTTATTGATTTTATGCCAGGAATTGAAGCACCATATTCAATCAAGCCTGTTTGCTGGATTATGTAGAAAGTTAACTTCATTGTGATCAGGTCACAATAAGGACTAAAGATGTATAACAAATTCAGGGAAGAGGTAGGGTTTGCCAGAGGTGGGAACTTGAGCATTGGTTTCCAACTGGGCAAATATGCAATAATTCAAAGGCAAGACTTACTTAATAGAGTGCTGGGCCTGGAGTTAGGGAGATCTAAGTTCAAATCCAACCTCATACACTTATTAACTTTGTGACCTCAGGCAAGTCACTTAACCTCAGTTTGCCTTAATTCCCTGGAGAGGAGTTAGACACAACTGAACAACAATAACAATAATACATGCCCCCCACCCTAGTCCATCCTTACTACCCCAAAGAGAAAGGTGGAACTATCCTCCGAAAACCATAAGTTCAGGATTTCTGCCCAGGGGTAATACACATAACTGCATGGTTGAACATAGGAATGCCCAGGTCAAGATGCTAATAATTGAGTAGAAGCAAGATAGTGGTTAGCAGT
This sequence comes from Petaurus breviceps papuanus, assembly GCF_028583685.1. Taxonomy (NCBI): domain Eukaryota; kingdom Metazoa; phylum Chordata; class Mammalia; order Diprotodontia; family Petauridae; genus Petaurus; species Petaurus breviceps. The sequence goes on from NW_027187345.1 coordinate 13,654,367, forward strand.
GCTACCTGGTGGTTTAATCTATCTACCACTTTGATCTCAGTTTATCAGGCAACAGTATATTCTATTTTTCTGATTGCTTGTAGCTTCCGTAATACCTTGTTTCATAGGTCTAAGAGTTGAATGGGACCTTACAGATCATTTAGTCCAATTATCATTTTACCAATGAGAAAACAACTTTGTAAAGTTTAGTAATTTTCTCAGGTTCAAAAAGTTAGTAAGTAATAGAGTTAGGATTCAAGTTCAGGTGCTTAGACTCCAAATCCAGTGTTTGTGCTATTAAATTCGGCTACTTCTCTTATATTATCTGATTAGAATAAAATTCACCTTCAAACAAAATGCCCTCTTTCAAAGCTTCAATCAAATTGTTATTTATACTGAGAACTATCAGATATAGACATACCTTAAACAAAGTAGTGAGGGGTGAGTAAGTACTACTTCCCTTCTCTTGACTGTGTGCCTTTGCATTGGTGGTCTACCATGTCTAGAATACTCTCCCTACTTACCATAGTCTCTGGCTTCCCTGATTTCCTTCAAGATTCATCAGAAATCCCAGTTCCTACATAAGACCACCTGGTATCTCTCCCTCTCTCAGAAATTACTTTCCATTTATAGTACGTATATCTTTTATGTACAATTTTCTCTGTGTCATTTTCCCTAGTAGAATGTGAGCTCCTAAAGGGCAGGGACCATGTTTTTAACCTCTCTTTATATCCCCAGGGCTTAGCACAATGCCTGGCATACCATAAACACTTAATAAATGCTTGTTGATCAACTGACTGCCCAGGAACCTTTAATTCTTTGGAGCTCACAGTGGCCCATCACTTATAGTCATACAGCATCACTGGAAGAATATTGTCATTAAATAGATAGGAACAAACTTAAGATTATTAGAGACTGCATGATTTCCCAAAGGCAATACAGCCTGCTACCCTCATCTTTTTAACTTCTTGGCCTGGCACATTGTCCAAATGGAAAAGCTGTTCTCTGTTGGTAAGATTTAAATTGATTCAGCCCTTCTGGAAAGTAATTTGGACTATGCCCAGAAAATTATCGTACTGTGCATACCCTTTGCCCCAGCTATATCACTATTAGGCCTATATCCCAATAAAATAAAAGAAAAAAGAAAGGGATCTTTATATTAGAAAATATTGTTTTTAAAATGTTCTTTAGGTAATAGTCAAAAAAATGAAAACTAAAGGGGACAGGAGATATCCCCCTTTTGAAGAATAGACAAACTATGATGTATGAATGTAGTAGAATATTTTTTGTACTATAAGAAAAGATGAAATGACAATTTCACAGGAAACTGAGATTTTTATATACTGATGCAGAACAAAGTAAAATACAACTTTGAAAAAATTTTAAACTCTGATCAACAAAATAATTAAACTATAAGTCCAAAAGAATAAAGATGAAATCACCACTCAACTTCTGGCAGAAAACTAATGAATTTAAAATGCAGATAGAGAGACAAACATTTTTGGACATAGCTAACCCAAGAATTTGTTTTTCCAGGTTGTGTAGCTATATACCAAGGGTTTTATTTTTTGTAAGGATGGGGGCAGAAGTAATAGGAGGGACAAATTAACTTTTTAAAATGCTTTCTAATTGGAAAAAATAAAAATACTAAATTTTTTTTAACTGCCTTAGCAATGGGAGGTTGTGACTTGTCCATGGTCATATAAATAATAATTGTCAGAGGTAGGATTTGAACTTGGGTCTCACTCCAAGACCTGCCCCCTAATGTTGCCTTATTTACTAACAAAAAAATTACAATAATATAACATAATATAATACAGCAAAATGTTATATGGTAACATAACAGTGTAATATAAATAATTTGTGGGCCTAGAGGGTCACATGACAGAAAATATGAATCAAAGAAATATATTTATAGCAAACATATTTTTATTCCACAGTACTGAAAAGCATACCTGCTTATAGTTGTAGTTCACTATAATGGGCTAGTCCTCTATTCCTTTAATAGGGTGTAGTGGGCAAGCACCCCAAGCGTCCTCAGGGTTTGCTGCCAATACAGGTTCTTAGATCTGCTTTGTTAAAGGAAAGCAACTCAAAATGGGTTAACAAGCTTACTTTAATCAGTCAGACATATATCCTTGACCTTGTTCAGGGGAAAAGGTCAGCACCCCGAACTTCAAAGTACACAGACAGAATTATCAAGACAGAAACAGATCTAGTAGACAGATTTCAAACTGTCCAACCATTACATCCATACCCAGTCAACATCTGGGTTTTTTCAAAGGGGGGGCTCCGGACAATGGCTTCCCAGAATCCATATCAAATCACAGAACACTTCTCAAAGTGAGCCCCAAAACAAAGCTACACATCAGGGCTTATATAGCCTTCTCCTGGCTCAGAGAATGTAACAACCTTTTGGACCCACTGGCCCATCAAAAAGTATCAACTGAGAAACAAGCCTCCCACCCCAGGCTCCAGGTGCACTTTAGCCTAGGGGCAGGGAAGATCTTTAAAATTTACATTTCCATTACATTCGGCCCCAAGATCTTTCATGCCCATAGCATAGTCAATTTACTTTTGAATTAGCATTAAACATCTCTTAGGTCACATTTTCAAGATACAGAACTGAAGTTACCAAAGTGGCTACTGGCCCTTAAACAAACACAAAGTACATAGCATTATCACTTCAAAACAAGAGGGCAAATAAATTTCTGGGGGGAGGGGAGTGTCCTTCCCCTCACACAGCTCCAGCCCCTGCCTCCAAGCACAGAGAGGGGGCTGGGCAACAAAACCAACAAGGTGGGGTCCTTGGGGGTTCACGACACTTCGTCCCACCCACCATAGTCACAAGTCCATCCTCCCCCTGGGTCCCAAACTGTGGGATGCAGCCAGGAAACACATTCAGTGCCCCTGCTTTGCTGCTCAGTTCTTATCTTTTCCTGTGGCTGAATTCCGACCTCCTGGGTTCCTTCTCCTCCTGCAGGTGGCAGCCGCTCCTGGCTTCTGCCCAGGTCCGGATGCAGGCAGCTCACCATTCCTGCTCTCAGCTCAGCGAAGTCCGCATGCAGGCCATTCTTCTCTCCTGTTCCATGGCTCCACAGAATCACAGCTACCACAACTGGGAAACAAACAATTATCCCAGCCCCCATACTTTCCTTTTACTCTGCAGATCCTGTTCGTGATGCCATTTTGTAGCAGCAAGCACCCCAAGCATCCTCAGGGTTTGCTGCCAATACAGGTTCTTAGATCTGCTTTGTTAAAGGAAAGCAACTCAAAATGGGTTAACAAGCTTACTTTAATCAGTCAAACATATATCCTTTACCTTGTTCAGGGGAAAAGGTCAGCACCCCGAACTTCAAAGTACACAGACAGAATTATCAAGACAGAAACAGATCTAGTAGACAGATTTCAAACTGTCCAACCATTACATCCATACTCAGTCAACATCTGGGTTTCAACATCTGGGTTTTTTCAAAGGGGGGGAGGGGGGAATCCGGACAATGGCTTCCCAGAATCCATATCAAATCACAGAACACTTCTCAAAGTGAGCCCCAAAACAAAGCTACACATCAGGGCTTATATAGTCTTCTCCTGGCTCAGAGAATGTAACAACCTTTTGGACCCACTGGCCCATCAAAAAGTATCAACTGAGAAACAAGCCTCCCACCCCAGGCTCCAGGTGCACTTTTGCCTAGGGGCAGGGAAGATCTTTAAAATTTACATTTCCATTACATAGGGAAGATACTTTAGGGATTTTTCTGTCTTCCACCAAACTTTAGAAAATTCCACTAATGTTTAAAGGTATGCAGTTCACTAGATTGCTTGTCTATTGATGATTAATTAGAAAAATACAAGCACATAAATATATAATATATAAATAAATATATAGTGGTTTATTCTTACCAAAAAAAAAGGTACCGTCTCAATTCCATCTGGAAATAAAATGAACTTAAGCTTTTATTCCAAAGGAAGCATATTACTAACTTAGAATCTCTGGATTTTAGACAAGAATACCTTAGTAATTATCTAGTCCAACTCCTTTAATTTACACATGGTACAGTGGAAGTAACATTTCCTCTAGAGTCAGAGGATATCAATTTAAATGCTATCTCTGACACACTTGCTACCTGAGTGACTTCAGGCACATCATTTCATCTCTCTCTGTCTCTGTCTCTGTCTCTCTCTTTCTCTCCTCTCTCTGTTTGAGGCAATCAGGGTTAAGTGACTTGCCCAGGGTCACACAGCTAATAAGTATCTGAGACTGGATTTGACCTCATATCCTCCTGACTCCAGAACCATTGCTCTATCCACTGTGCCACCTAGCTATTCCTATTTCATCTCTAATCCTCAGCTTCTTCCTCTGTAAACTGAAAACTTTGAACTGGATGGCTTCTGTGATCCTTTCCAGGGAGAGAGTAGTACAGTGACTTATTCAAGTTCACATAGCTAGTTAATTTGTTGCTCTCCTGGCTGACAGTGGCTCATCAAAGAACTGCAAGGTGGAGAATCAGGAGACCTCACTTCTATTTCCAGCTCTCTCCTTAACTAGCTATGTAACCTTAGGCAGATCTCTTTTTGTTTTCTACTTGGGAATAATAGTACCTGACCTACCTACCTCATAGGGTTGTTGTAAGGATAAAATGATATAATAAATGTGAAGAAATTTTTTAAAAATTATGAGTTTTACACAAATTATCTTAAAGTATTTGTTTAATAATACTGTCTTTATTTTTCTCCAAACTGATTTACAAGTAACAGCATTGATCAGGAGTGACAGTATTACCAGGATCAGAGTAAGGCTTCCAGAACCCCATATTTCTGGGCAGCAGATGAGAACAGGAGAGGGGAAGATGTTAAATTTTTTTTAGTGAGTTGATACAATCTAATCTTTTCTTGTCCCTTAGCGTCACAATTTCTACTCCTGTGGGAGAGGACTCCCCACTCAGTGTCCCTTTCAGCTCTGACAGCAGGTATGGGTCACTACTTTTACTCCAGGACCTGAGATCCATCTAGGTCCCTCTTATATATCCCCCAAACTGAAGCAATACTTAACCATAAATTGCAGAAAAGCTGCTAATATGAATTGGTAGGTAATCTCTCTTCTGTATTTTGAGATTCTGTTCTCTACTGGTTCTTCTCCAAGAAGAACCATGTTTGATCACTAAGGTCATGCCCACTAACCACGGGTATTTCTCAAGAGTATATCCTGGACTGCCTTCTCTTTCTATACTATCACATTTGGTGAGCTCATCAGTTCCCATGGTTTCAGTTGTCATCTCTATGCAGATGATTTTTAACACATATTTTAAATATGCATATTTATACATAGTATTTATATAAGGTATTTATATGCCTTAACTTTTTTACTATTTCCCAATTGATAGGCACCCCCTCAGTTTCCATTTCTTTGCTAACACAAAAAGAGCTAATCTAAATATTTTTTTACATGTGGGTCCCTTTCTTATTTCTTTGATCTCTTTGGCATAGAGACCTAATAGTGGTATCGCTGGGACAAAGGGAATATACAGTTTAATAGCTTTCTGGGAATAGTTCCAAATTGCTTTCCAGAATGGCTAGACTAATTCACAGTTCCATCAACTGTGCATTAATATATCTGTTTTCCCTTAGTCTTTCCAGTATTTGTCATTTTCTTTTTTTGGTAATCTTTGTCAATCTGACAAGTATGAAACAGAACCTCAAAGTTATTGTAATTTGAATTTCTCTAATTGTTAGTGATTTAGAGCATTTTTTTCATGTGGTTGTCGATAGTTTGGATTTCTTCCTCCGAAAATGTTTATTTATATCCCTTGATCATTTATCAGTTATGGAATGGTTTTTATTGTTATAAATTTGCCTTCAAGTCCCTGTATATCTCAGAAATGAAATCTTTATGAGAGAAATTTGCTGCAAAGATTTTCCCTAATTTTCTAACTTTATAGCTAAATTTATTTTGCTTATATACAAACTTTTAAATTTTATTTTATTATTATTATTTTTTTTTTAGCAATCGGGGTTAAGTAACTTGTTCAAGGTTACACGGCCAGTTATTTCTGGGTGTGGTGCTGAGTGTCTGAGCCCGGGATTTGATCTCCAGGTCGTCCCAACACTGGAGCCGGTGCTCTTACTCGCTGAGCCACCTGGCCGCCCCTAAGCAATTGGGGTTAAGTAACTTGCTCAAGGTTACACGGCCAGGTGTTTCTGGGTGGGTGCTAAGTGTCTGAGCCCGGGATTCGATCTCCAGGTCAATCCTGACACTGGAGCTGGTACTCTTATTCGCTGTGCTACCTGGCCGCCCCAAAACTTTTAAATTTTATATAATCAAAATTTTCTATTTTACCTCAAGTGAACCTCGCTATTTCTTGTTTGGTCATGAATTTTCCTATCCATTGTTCTGACAGGTAACTTCTTCCATGCTTATCTAGTTTGTTTATGATGCCACACTTTATGTCTAAATTATGCAACCTTGGAGCTCATGTGGGTGTATGGTGTGAGATGTTGGTTTGTACCTAGTTTCTGCCTGACTTCTTTTTAGTTTGGCCAACAGTTTTTGTCACATAGTAAAGTCTTACCCCAATTGCTGGGATCTTGGGATTCATCAGACACTAGAACTATTGTGCTCAATATATGTGTGTATACATATATATTAATGTTATATAAATATAATGTTTAACATGATCAATATATAGTTATATAGATATATCCACATATCTGTTACATCTATATAGCTATGTCTGTTCCACTGATAAAGTTCTCTATTTCTTAACCAGTAGTAAATTATTTTTGTGATTATAGCTTTGTAGTATAATTTGAGATCTGGTACTGCTAGGCCCTCTTCCTTCTTTTTTCATGAATTCCCTTGATATCCTTCACCTTTTATTCCTTCAGATGAATTTTATTACTTTTTTCTAACTCTATAAAATAATTCTTTGGTAGTTTAATTGGTTTGGCATTGAGTAAGTAAATTAATTTGGATAACATTATCATTTTTATTATATTAACTAAGCCTACACACTAGCGATCAAAATTTCTCTGATTTTAGATGTCTTTATTTGTTTAGAGTGTTTTGTAATTATATTCATATAGTTCCTGTGTATGTCTTGGCCAGTAGACTCCCAAGCTTTTTATACTGTTTGTAGTTATTTTAAATGGGATTTCTCTTTATATCTCTTCCTGCTAAATTTTGTTGGCAACATACAGAAATGTTAATGATTTGTTTGACTGTATATTCTTGCAAAACATGGATCTGAGTCATTTGCCTCAACTCACTTTACCTTAAGGCCAGTTCTGTAAGATAATATTTGATGGCTTTTTACACCCCCCCCCCCCCATTTCATAAATATTTGTTTCATCTAAGAAATATGGAAAGTAACTCATTTTTGTGCTATTCTCAACCTATGCTGTGTCTAAAAGAAATATTTATGTATGACCTTCATAAAAAAGGAATAAAATTTGAAGCGCAAGTTGTTGATAGCCATTTTCTTCATAAAATATAGTCTGTAGGAGAGCAGGCAGAGGGGTGATGTTACCTGCCTAGTCAACTCTAGAACATTGAATAAAGTACCATGAAAGTTATAGCAGACAAAGAAGACTAAGGATTTTGATGGCATAAGTTTTTTTAAAATAATCTCTGCTGGGGTAGATAGGTGGGACAGTAAATAGAGCACCAGCCCTGGAGTCAGGAGGACCAACCTCAGACACTTGACCCACAAGGTGTGTGACCTTGGCCAAGTCACTTAACCCCAATTGACTTGCCTTCCCCCTTCCAAAAACAAACAACAACAAAATAACCTCTGTGGCCTTATCTTTGATCTTTTATCCTATACTAGAAATATATGACAAAATGTTCAGGGTAGCGTTTGAGGCAGGGTTGGGTGGGGTGGTGGTTATTACCTGGGGCGCTAAGCCTCAAACTCAAATCATGCTGACAAAGTTAGTAGCAATCAATAAACAAACTGTTAAGTCTATAGAATACTTGAAAGCTGTGTATGGAAAAGTTATTTTAAAAAAATATTTAATTTTATACTTTTTTGTCCAGAAAAAAATTTTCAAGGCGGGGGTGTAGAGGGGAAATGAATTGATCCAGATTTAGGATTTTATGGCTGTGGGGAGCTCCCAGAGTGAACACTCCTTTTTGTACTGAGATGGCCAGCTAATTTTTTATTTATAGTCTTTAAGAGTTCTTCAGGGCATTGAAAGGCCAAGTCCATAGTCATGTAGCTGGTATGTATCAGAGTCAGGGTTTGAACCCAGGTCTTTCAGGGATTCTAAGCCTGACTATATCTTTATTATATTACTTTGCCTTTCACTTCATTTTTTTTATCTTCATGTATGTTAGAATGTATGTTTTAAGATGTAGGAATTCTAGGCTCTCCCCATCTCTGAGATTAACCTTCTTTATTAACTTATGTAGCTATATGACACAGTGGATAGAGCGCCAGGCCTGGAGTCAGGAAGACTCATCCTCCTGAGTTCAAATCTGGCCTCAAACACTTACTGCTCTGTGACCCTGGGCAAGTCACTTAACCCTATTTGCCTCAGTTTCCTGATCTGTAAAATGAGCTAGAGAAGAAAATGGTGAACCACTCCAGTATATTACCAAGAAAACCCCAAATGGGGGCATGGGAGTGTTGGACACTACTGAACAACAACAAAATTAATATGGGCAAATTCTCTAGCTTTGGGTAAGAAAATGGGGATTGCTGCACTTTCTATCTACTTCATAAGGGTGATATAAGACCCATTCTGGCCTATATTTCAGGGATAGTTAACATCAAAAAAAGTAGGTCAAGTAGAGGCAGCTCTGTACCCTATGGCACTAAGAAACAAAAGAATGAAAAGGACACCTTCCCCTGGGAACATCTTGACCCCAATCTTAACTGTTCCTAGAGATACAGTATGCACAGACTTACATTTGACCTTTGTGCATGGAACATTAAATTGTTGCTGGGCTGTATTCACTGTTAATGGGGTCAAATTCATAGTGATAGTCTCACTGTTGTTGACTTTCAGTTGACCCTTTTTATCTTTGAAAGTGTGGATGTATTTAAGCAGGAGTTGGATTTAAAAGTCCAATAATTTGGGCAATTTTCTTTTTTTTAGTTTTCTGCTCTCTTGTGGAAGAAGCACAGTTTGGTAAAAAAAAAAAAAGTCTGCAAAAGATGAATAATAAATGTTTGTCAAACTGAAGAACCAACATGGAGATGTCAGACTGCAGATACCCAAATACACAAATAAGTGTATATAAGATACTTTGAGAAGAGAGAAAATACTAATCACCATGGAGATTGAGTAAGGCTTCCCATAGAAGGTAGCCAAGGCTTGAAGGAACCCAGGGATTCTGAGGATTTGAACCTGCTACTACTATTTACAAGATGCGTGACCTTGAAAAGATTATTTAGACTCTCTTAACCTCAGTATCCTCCTATGTAAAATAATAATATTGAGCACCTTATCTCACAGGATTGTGCAAAGAAAATACTTTTTAGTGTAAGATACAAATATGAAACATCATTGTTCAATCATTTCAATTATGTTTGACTCTTCATGACCCATTTGGGGTTTTCTTGGCAAAGGGACTGGAGTGGTTTGTCATTTCCCTCTCCAGCTCATTTTAGAGCTGAGGAATTGAGGCAAACAGGGTTAAGTGACTTCCCCAGGGTCACAGAGCTGGTAAGTGTCTAAGGTCAGATTTGAATGAACTCACACAGATGAATCTTCCTGACTCCAGGCTCCATCCTCTATACACCTAGTTGCCCTGAAATACCATTAGCATCTACCAATTAGAGCTAACATTTATACAGTACTTTTAGATTTTGCAAATCACTTTATAGACATTTTCTTGTTTGGGTCTTGCAATAAGCCTGTGAGGTAGGTACTACCATTATCTTCTTTTACAGATTAGGAAACCGAGTCTTAGCAGGAATAAGCCTTTATAAAGTACCTACTACATGGCCAGCACTGTGATAATCACTTTATAAATATTATCTTTATTTGATTCTTACCTCTTACCCTGTGAGGTATGTACTGTTATTGTTCTCATTTTACAGCTGGAGAAATTGAGGCAGATTGAGGTTAAGTGATTTACACAGGATCACAGTAAGTGTCTGAAGGAGGACTGAGACCCAGATCTTCATGACTCCGGGTCCAGCATTCTGTGTGTTATATCATGCTACTTCTCCATAGAGCCTGTGTGGCCATAAATATAAAAAACCTGATATTAGCCAGAGGGAAAGCACAGTGCCCCAACAGACTTAAGTAGCATATGGAGGTCATGCACAGCATACAAGTCCAAGAAAAATTCCATGTAGAAAGTGAGGTACTACAGATCCTACCATTTGCAGATTATTATTATGCTGTTTGAATCAAACCTAGGAGTAGTGAAGAAACTTCTGAATGAGAGAAATAATCACATAAGAGTTTGACCTAACTAGCCACATAGGAAAAACCAAGGAAAAAAGCACAAACCCAAAGGAAGAGAATCATTCAAAAACACCTATAATCAATACATCAAAGAAAAAAAGACAGCTATCTCACAAGACTAATTAGAATTCCTAGAAGAAATGGTACAGGAATTCAAAGAAGAGGGAAAATATGATATTATAAAATAAATGAGTGGTATGGAGGAGAGACTCAGAACACAATGACCACCACCAAAAATTCAACAGCTTAACACAAGATAAACCTTACCCTGGTAATAAACTACCTAAAAATAGAATAGACCAAATAGAAATTAGTAATTCTGAGACAACAAAAAATATTAAAACAAAATCAAAGACTGAACAAATAGAGAAAAATGTAAAATATCTCATTTAAATACCTGAAATCCATGAACAAGAAAGAATCTAGATATCAAAGAAAAGAAGATTGCTTAAACTTATCAGAACAAGAGGGTAATGTGATGATTTCCTAGAGACATGCAGAAATTTATATGAAGTGATAAAAACTGAAATGAGCAAAACCAGAATAATTTATATAATAACCTCCACATTGGAAAACAACTTTGGAAGCTACCAGAACTCTAATCAACACAATGATGATCCCTGATTCCTGCCACACTATTCACCTTCTGACAAAGAGAAGGACTTAAGAGTAGAAAGAGAGATTTGTTTTGAACACAACCAATGGAGGAATTTGTTTTGCTTGATTATGCATATTTGTTACAAGGATTTTTTTTTTCTTTTTTCCTCCCATGGAGTGAGGGGCAGAAGGAAGAGGAAATAAATTCTTATGATTTTTTTTTAAAAGCAATTTGAAAAGTTTTTTTTTTTAAAGGAAAAAAGCAAATGGATGAAGAATGTCTTCGGTCTCCACCAGAGGTGTTAAGCACATCACCAGAAATACTAGCCGAACCAGATTAAAATGTAATTGAGAAAGTTAACAAAATAAGTAAAATTACAATAAAACATAATTGTTAATATGTGGTCAGGAGGACCTAAGTTCAACTTTATCCAGACTCGAATTAGTTATGTGACCCTGGGCAATTCACTTAACTCTGACTGCTGCCCCCACCCCCCCAAAAAAGAAGATATAATTGAGAAATATTTAGCAAAATAAATAAAAAACACAATAAAACATTTAGTTATTGTATCTTCTTCCTGATCCCATATTTGGGGTTTCCTGGCAAAGATACTGGAGTGATTTGCCATTTCCTTCTCCGGGTCTTTTTTTCAGATGAGGAAACTGAGGCAAACAGGGTTAAGTGACCTTCCCAGGATCACACAGCTAGCATCTGAGGCCAAATTTGAACTCAGTAAGTCTTTCTGACTCCAGGCCTGGCATTCTATCCATTTTTCTACCTAGCTGCCCCTCACACAATGAAACATAGATAATGTTCATTTATATTTTTTAAGTCAATAGAGCCCAGAGGAATATATCATTTTCAATTTGAGTTTAACACTAATGTTCTAGACTATGATATGTGGTTGGTTGGACAACCCATAGTGTCTGTCTGTCTGGGCAAGTGTCAAAAAGCATATACATCTATCTAAAAAAATTTTTAATGTATATTTATATAAATGTACATAAATAAATCTATATAAATTCCTCCCCCTCCCCTATCTTAGAAAGACACAACAAATAGAAAATTAGCAAGACTAAGAATTAAACTAGAGGAGGAAAGCTAGGTGGATTGATTGCCTTGGGGAAATTACAAAGGTGGGTTTTTTTTTTTTAACTGACTCCATGGTTTTCCTTGATACAAAGACACGCCTTTTTAATAACAGTGTTCTTCTGGACATACTGTGTGATTGCACATCTTAGAACATGACATCTCCCAAGAACTGAAGTTGAGAATCACCCAAAGGGCCACTGAGAGGTGAATGACATGCATGGGCAGGTTGTAACACATTTCAAATAAAGAATGACAAAGGAGAAGTGGTATAAAGTATGGTACAAAGAAGTATATTACCCAAAAAAGAAGACGACCTAGTCATTTATCACAAAGGAGTCATAACCAGCTGGCCATATGCTCCACTGACACCGTTGGGATGTCAGGATAATTAAAGGAATACAAAGGGTGGAGTCATTTGTCAAATTATTTGAGAATGTGGACAAAAATCACGTAAGGTTGGGCACAGAGAAGCTAGCAGCCTAGTGTGAGTGCATATGCTGAGGATAGCAAGGTGCCTGGAACATAGACTCACTGATGAACTCACAGATATATTTGAATTTATAGGACTCAGAGTTGCAATGTATCTTAGAGGTAATGGAGTGTACAAGTCTGAGGTCCAGAGAGACGCAGAAGGGTCATGTTCCTTTTAATGACAGAGCTAGGACTAGAATACCGGTCTGTTTTCCTGATCCAGTATTCTTTCCACTACATCAAGCTGCCTAGCAACCCCAAACCTTTCTAGAAGCTTTGAACAACACCCGAGGAAACTGAAGCACAAACATCAATGTATCGTGCATCACTGGTAGACTGAGGCCAGACCCTCTTTGGCCCCGAGGCGCCCGTGGTGGAGCTTCTAACTTTTTGTATGCAGTTGCAAAACTGGCTTGATCTTGTGACCATTATCCTTAGTAAGCTCCCTTCTCAAGTTAATCTCCATTTTTAGTTTGTGTTATAATTCCATTTTGGTCTTCTTGATCCCTTCATTAGACAGTTGTAAAGCAATTCTGGCTTATGGAAAATTTAGAGCTGCCAACCCTTAGACTCTGCAAATTCTTCAAATCATGATTTTCCCTCCTTTATTATCTTGCCATTCCTTAGAAGCACATCAGAAAGGGGAATGGGACTTTCTACTGCAGTCCCAATCGGTTAATTCTCTAACTGTCCTGTACCTTATAGCTGTAAATTACCTTTTACCCAGTCACCGTTGCTTCTGGTCGTCAATACTTTTCACCTTCTTCATCAGCAAACTTCAGAAATTTTGGTTCTGACATATTTGTTACTGCAGGCCCAGGTTTGTTTCAGAAAACAGCATACTTGTACAAGGAGACTTGTTATTGATTTATTAAAGTTAGGAGGCTACACTTACCTACATGGATATGGTCCTCAGGTCTTTTCTGAATTTGCTCTTTTCAGCAGTTGAACTCAAAGCTATTTACATTTACATTGATAAGAATTATCACAGGCTGTTTTGATGTGTGGCATTAGGCTTTTATGAATGGCCATTACTAATATTAGGTTTCTGATCTCTGAGGATACTCCTGTCTCTTTGTTTAATTGAGAAATTGTATTCAATATTGGGATTGTTTTGACAAGTGACAGGATCCTGAGACTCAGCTTCCTCTGGATTTACTCTTCTCCACACTCTTGAAAGTGGAGAACAGGGACCCTGAGAGGCTGGGACACCCTGAAAAGTGGGCTTCAAAGAATGGATCAAAGAGAGAAAGGAGAAAAGTCAGGATCAAAACACCCATTTAGCAAATATTAGAACATAAGCCATCATCATCATAGCTGGTGTTTAGATAACTCTTTAAAGTTTGCAAAGCACTTTACATGTTAAGTGTGTATTATGTTGATAATGCTGCATTTACAAATTATCTCATTGAATCCTAATATGTTCATGTGCCATGAAGGGTGGAAAAGGGAATAGAAAAGAAAATGTGGAAGACTTATAGTAGTTATAGTTGAGCTTTAGAGAGAATTTTATCTGGCCCTTCCTTTTTCAGAGAAGAAAACTGAGGTAGTAGACATATATGTATATATACATATATATAAATAGATAGATATAGATATATACACACACAGATACATATGTATATATATGTGTTTGCATGTATATATGTATATGTATGTTTCATATATGTATATATATATATATAAAACACCTTAGGGCTTAATAGTCCTTTGTTGAATTGAGTTGAATTAGTTGATGACCACTAAGTTGAAATCAGTTGTAAATCTACATGATTTGTTCAAAGTTATGCAAATATGAAGTATCAAAACTGGGGTTTAGATAGAGCTTTAGAATCAAACAAAGATTTCTTCCTGCTATTTAAGGAAAAAAAAAAACCCTGCCAAAATGTATATCTGACAGTAAGCTGTAGGCATTTGGTGTTGGAGTTGCCATTTCTTTCTCCAGCCCATTTTACTGATGAGGAAATTGAGGCAAACAGGGTCACACAGCTAATAAGTATCTGAGGCCAGATTTGAACTGAGTCTTCCTGACTCCAGGCCTCCTGCCCTATTTTACCACCTCTGTGCCAGAGACATCTTTAGCCTCCATTTTCCTCATGTATAAAATGAGAGTCTTGAACTAGATCTCTAAATTCTCTTCCTCTTGTGGCCCAAGTCCAACAGTCTTACCATTTACATTGTAGCAGCTGAGCAGGAGTAGTGGTCTAGAAAAGCCTCAGAGAAGATTGAATTTGAACTAAGCTTTGGAGAAGTAAGATTCTAAAAGGTGGACAGTACTGGGGGACAGTATCATGAGGAAAGGCATGGATTTGGGAATAAGCAGGATATATTTAAGGGACAGCAAGAAAGCTGGCCTGATTGACTTGAAGGGTTCTTTCAGCATTATTAGGAAAGTAGGGGCAGTGCCCAAATAAGAGAGCCTTGAACCATACCTTGAATGTTTAGGACTTTATTCTGTACTCATTGGAATTTTCTTCACACTCCCCTCTCCCAACAACCCTAAGTAGTATCCAATCCAATAAACATTATAAAGAGCCTACTATGTGCTATGCACAGGGGATACCACTGACTTTTAAAAAAGGCAGTCCCTGCCCTCAGGGGCTTACAATTTAAAGTATGGCACAGTGGAAAGATCACAGGCTCTAGAGGCAAAGGGCCTGGATTTAAATACTACCTCTAATACTGCCCAAGTGACCTTGGCTAAACCATTTAATCTCCCTGTACCTTAGTTTCTTCAACCAGAGAGAAACAAACACAGAGAACCGATGACTTCTTAGCTATCTTCAGCTATCAACGTGAGACAGATAGTAAAATATTGATCTCTGTTAGTCCAGATGAAGTGATTTAGTGTTGAAAGCTGAAAGGAAGGAGATGATCAGCCTCTTAACCGACTAGGACAAGAGGACTTTGAGCTAGGATACGGATGGACACTTGGACTCCTGCAGCAGGTGGAACCCGCAGCAGTCTCAAGTTGGTTGGAAGGCACGTTGAATTTGCCCGGGAAGCCAGAATTGCTAGTTATGGCTCTGGTAGGTAATCCTGAAGTCCGAGCCCTTCGTTTATAGATAAGGCCACGAGTCCCCAAGCGTCTCAGCTAAATTACCAAATGGCAAAAAGGGACCTGCCTAAAGACACAACCAAAATGGGCATGGGGCTTTTATCGCTTAGAACCCAGGGCTTCTGACTCCAGATCACCATGCTCCTGCCACCGCTATTTACTGACCATGGCTTAGAAATGAGACATGAAGGGACCTGCACGGTAATATGACGGTAATGGTGGTACTTAATAAATAAACGTTAAGTTGGCTGCTTTTAGGTTTGCAATCGGAAAGTCAGCCTAGGTACACCACCAGTCCCATGGAGCGCGCGCCCGAGCTCCGGCTCCTTGGCCCCTTCCCCGCCTCTTTACGTGATGGAGGCAGGGGACGTGCGTGCGTGCGCGCGCGCGTGCGTCCCCGGCTGCGTTTGGCGCCGCCGCCACCTCCCCAGCAGCCAGTGGGAGGGAGAGATAAGGGGAGGGGAAGGAGGCGGAGGAGGGGGCGGAGAGAAAGAGAGGTGGAGGCGGTGGCGGCAGTGGTTTCTGAGGGACTGAGTGAGGGAAGGAAGAGGAGGAGGGGTGTGTGCGGGCGCCGGCGGAGCCGGGGCACCTCGGCTGGGGCAGGCAGGGGCGAGCGGGCCGAGGCAGAGGGGCGCGGGGCCCGCAGCCGCGGCAGCGCCCGACGGTGAGTTCCCGAGGGGGGTGTGAGGAGAGGGCCGGGACGTGTTGGGCGGGAGCCGGGGAGGCCACCCCAGGCCCCGGGGGAGGAGGGAAAAGCAAGGTCGGCCGGGCCGGGGGAGGGTGCCGGGGACTGGTAGTGACCGAGGTCAGTGCCGGTCAAAGTCCGGAAGGGAGCGGGGCTCTGTGAGCCCGCCGGACAATGGAGAACTCAGCCTTTCGTGCTCTCCGTTCCGGGGCGCGCGCGCGCGCGTGTGTCTGTGTGTCACCCACCCCGGCTGCCGGGACTCCTGGGCTGTGGGGGTCGAGCTGTGTGTGTCCCACCCTCTGGACGCTAGGTGCGTGTGTGTCACCCACCCCAGCTGCCGGGACTCCTGGGGTGTGTGTGTGAGTGTGTGAGAGAGAAAGAGAGAGCCAGCAAGAGCACGAGGAGTGCCGCCTCCCCGGGCGCTCGCTCGGCTCCAGCCCAAATCGGCGATGTAAACACCGGCCGCCCCGCTCCACCTTGGCCGGCCTCTCCCTCCGGGGCCCGGCGGGGGGCTCTCCAACGGAGGCTTGTGTTAGTTCTGTACAAGTGTCTATGTGGGGGGGTGGGAGTGGCATCCGCGGGTCGCGCTTCAGGGATCCCCAGCCCCTGGGCCCTCCCCGGGAAAGCTGTCCTCTCCATCTTTCACGCTTTCTACTGATCGCCACTCGCTGCACCAGCTGTTCTGGACGCTGACTCAGGCACCAAATGGCGACCCGAACCCCGGGAGACTAACTTCCCCTCCTCCTCCCCTTCGGCCCCCTCCCCCCCCCGGAATTTTTTTGGCGGGGGTAAAGGTATATTGTAAGCTCTAGGATAAGACTCTTCATTCCTTTGAAGATACTGGGGGGAAGGAGAGAGTTCAGGACATCACTTAACCTAAATGGGTAACTGTTTCCACCGGTGGTAGTGAAGGACTCTGGTTCTTTGGTTCAGTCTGATATCGAGAGATTCTCATGACCCAGAAAAGGACATGGCTTTTATTTTCTCTACTTTTCTTTTCCCAAGTTACTTCTTGCACTGTTTTTCGTGTTCGCATTATTACTTTGAGGGCTAAATGAGTGGAGTTAAAAGGTATCCCCTTCTTTGTGTAAATGTATACATACACACATGGAACGGGGTGTATGCCAGCTAGAATCTTTTTTTCTGCCATGTTTCTAGTCTATGCTAAATGTCTTTGTTTGTAATGAAACTTTTTAAGTAAGCTTTTTATCTAGTTAGAATGTTCTATTTTAAAACTCCCCAAACACCATAGTTGAGATTGGTTTCTTATGTTAACACAGCTCTAGATGTTGAAAATGAAGTTGTTTATGGCATTTGTATTGGGAATATCTGACTACTGTAGTAAGATTATAAATGCATAGATTAGAACCAAAACTTTTTTCAATTTTAGATTCCCTCCCACCCCCAATTTAAAGATGCAGTCAGTTTTCAGAAATACAGGTTAGGGAAATAAACACGGATCTTTAATCACGTGGTTTTCTAAGATTAATTAATGACTCTGCATGGTTAATGACACTGCAAAAATGAAAATCAACAAGTTAGTGGTTAAGTGGTAAAAAAATTTTAGATTTGTAAAAGGGTGGTGAATTTTCAACCTTATTTTAGCTGAGTCACTTTAAGCTTAGTCACTGTTTCTTAATGTTTAGAACAGGAATTTACTTGGTGACCATTGAATGTTTTGTTAGTTTTTTTCTTTCTCCCACAAAATATTGGTTCTAATCTGGTACTTGAAGCATTGATTTGTGTCAGTTATTCTTTTCACCTGATCCATGACATTGGTGAGGTCAGTTTTGTTTGGGTACTTGCATTTTGCTTGTTAGACTATGATGATTTTCTTTAGCAATACTTAACTTTTTTCCCCTACAAATTTTTGTTATGTGTGTAAGTACAGCATAGTGATTCTCCTTTTTTCAGAGGTGTTTGTTTTTTGTAATGCTTTTCTTGACTCTAAAGGTTAACCTCATTGTAATTCTTCTTAAGTTGCATGCCTGTAGTCTGCCCTCTTAACTTCCTTACCTACAAGCTTCTGTAATTCCCTAGCTTTCTTCAAGGTTCAGCTCTGTTGTCACTTTCTAGAGAAAGTCTTTCCTGATTTCCTGTTATTAGGGATCTGAGATTTCCCTGGCCACCCAATTTACTGTTGTTGTTGTTGTTTTTTTTTTTGCATATTCTTGGTATTTGCTCTGAGGTACTTTTATTGCCCCATTTGATTGTTAATAATCTTAAATGCAGTGACTTTCTTTGTATCCCAATACCAATTTACCATTTCAGTCCTTGAATTTATTGAATGAATTAAATAGGCAGTATTTTACAAATAATAATGGCTGATTGTAATAAAATGTTTTAAAAATTGCAAGGTGTTTGAAGTGTTCATCAGGTGATCCTCTTAGTGAATTATGTGATTTTTTTTTTAATCAGATGAGCATTTTTATTGACTTAAGAAACTTCTAAGGGGAAGGTCTCTCCACTTAACCCTGTCTAAAAGTGTTTTCTGGGAGGCACTTTGGGGTTAAGAATTGCCTAGAGGCAATTTGAGGTTAACAGTTGCCTGAAGGCAATATGGACTGGCTTTGGTGGTGAGGTAGGAAAAGTTGCCTTTAGGCTATGTGTAAGAATTTTGGACTTCCTAACAAGTCTTTGTGTCACCCTCCTTGCAAACACAACTTTTTTTATTAAGCATGCTATTCATAAAGTGTTACTTAGTTTTGAAATAAGTTTGTAAAAAAAATCAGGTGAAGCTGTTAGATCATATTTAGAACTAGATTATTATTATGAATTTTAAGATAAAAGCATACCTACCAGGTGCATTTCATAGTATCATTGATTCTCTTTCTGTCAAATTCCATCATGTTTATGGATGAAAAACTGAGGCCCAGAATGGTTAAATGACTGACCCCCAAAGTCTTAGGAGGCAGTAAGTGACAGAAGATGGATTAAAATCCGCTCATACTCTTACTCCAAATACGGCAGTTTCTACTGTCTCAGGCATTTTCCTCTTAAGTAATAGGATATAAAAATTTGGACTTTTTAATGGAAGGATAAATTAAAAGTTGATTATTTGCTTTGTAGCAGAATTCCTTTAAATAGCGGGTTTCCTTCCTAGTTTTACAATTAAAATTTATGTAAATTGTTGTACTTCTCTTTGGGAAACTTTATTAAGTGAGTTGTAGATAATTTGTTTTATCATTCATTTTTTTCTTTGAATAACACCTGGTATTCAAAGAATTGATATGTTTTAATGACCTAAGCTTTTGTTAGTCAACTATTTCTATTTTAACATCTGATTAGAAGTTTTCTCCTATTTCTTACTGGAAATTGTTTTGGGTCCAGATTTGTGATTTAGTTGGTTTGGGGAACTCTCATTAAGGAATGCTTTGTACCAATTAAAATCTGAAGTTGAGCAATTTATAGTTTGAAAATTGACTAGAGGCACTAAGAGATTAAGTGACTTTCCTGAAGTCAAGTATGTGTTAAGAGCTGAATTTGAAGCAGAGGTTGTGACCCTGAGGCTTCACTTGTATGTATTACTTTTTAATGCTTCTGGTAGGAAATGATAGTGTTAGATTTGGCGTTGGAGGGCCTGGGTTCAAATTCTGATTTTGCCACTTGCATCTCTGTGACATGGGCAAGTTTCTTAACTTCTCTGGGCTTCAATTTCTTCTTTTGTCAAATAAAGGGGTTGGGCTTTTTTTATTTTTTTGGAGGGGGGATGGTAGGACAATTGGGGTTAAGTGACTTGCCCAAAGGGGTTGGACTTTTGATAGCCTCTGAGTTTCATTTCAGCTCTGTATCTGTGATCTTAATGAATCTACAATAATATTCTTTACTCCTAGTTGAAACTTACAAATAGTCATTACTTTTTTGCATTGCAGATATAGAATAACCTTCTGATCATAATTATAGGAGGGAAGAACATTTTGAATTTCTTTTGCATAATTAGGTTATTCTGTTGCAATTTACAAAGCTGTAGTTTGCTGCCATCTTAAACATTTATACTGATAATATGCTTTTTAGATTTTTGATGTTATTTTGAAATTTCTTAGTATAAGTATGTCCAGTCGTATTTGTGACTAAAATCACACGTTTTCAAGCTATCTAACAGGGAATTAAGGTTCATTAACTATTTCTTCAACAGATTTTTATATCCTGTGTATCAATGCCTTAATGTCTGTGGTACATAGAAAGAAAATGACTGACCTTAGGGAGTTTACAAATAGCTGTTCATTATAAGGTTTGAAATTGCAAACTTGCCCATGTTATTGTCATTGGGGTCAGACAAGCCTGCACATTTGTAATCTTATAATCAACCTATTATTATAGCAATAATTTTTTCCTTATTTTGTCTGTTGAATGCAGAGTTTCAACTTATAAATCTGGGATCCTATGAACATTTATTAAGTGCTTCTCCTATTGCCTCCCCATGCAGTGTTGGAAGGAAGAAAGAAAGAAATGTTCCTTGCCTTCTAGGAGCTTACAATCTAGAATTCCACTTTTATTAGTAAAATAGTAATCAAGACAATGTGAAAGCTTTATGGATTTGTAGAACAGCTTGCAGGAACATTACTGTTGTAACAGATTCACAAAATTTTAATTTGACATTTATTATAATGAATTCACATTATCTTTTTAGCTGGTATTCCATTTATAATTTTTATAATGAAGACATATCTAAGGTGGGAAATGTATGTGAATACTTGCTGTATTATAATAGGGTGCCCGTTAACACAAAAACTAGCCATGTGACCCTGGAAAAGTCACTTAACCCCAATTGCCCTCCAAAAAAAGCAAAAAAAAAAAAAAAGATAATAGGGTGCCTGTGGCAAAGATTCTCCCCTCCTCCACTCCCCAATTTTAATAAGTTGGCCTTTATATGAGTTGGTGTCCTTTTAGTGAAGTGTCAGCTCCTATTGGATGCATTTGGAGGAGTGATTATCTAGCCTTTATTGAATTTTTTTTCTCTCCTATATCCTCTCTTTTCCCTAAACGAATATATACTTTTTTTCTTGAATCTGACATTTCACCTTCCTAATTCCTAATCCTTTGGCCACTTGAGGAACTTGATACCTACAAAAGAGGCACTCTACTCCAGACAACATTAAAACTTCTTAATTTCTTGCAGCCCTTGGTTTTTAGTGTGTCTTTCACCTTAGATTCAGTTCTTCCCTTCATTACCCCTTCCCTGCCCAGTAAAATATAATAGAGCTTTTAGAAGTGAAAAGAACTTTATAGAAGGGGTCACCTAATTCGATCCCTTTATTTTACTGATAAGCAAACTGAGACTTGGAGGTTACGAATAAGTTAGTGGCTAAATATTCGTGGAACTAGGCCTAGCATCTGGACCAAATTCAGTAGAATGGTGTAGAATGTAAGTCATACTACCAAAGGTTAGAATGTGGGTAGTGAAATTGAAGTAATAGGTGTCTTTGACACTTCTCTGTATTTATGTATATATGTATACACACACACATGTATATATACATATACATATATATATACACACACACATATATATTACACATGCACACATACATACACACACATATTGTATATAAGGTACTTGGGCAGTACTTTAAGCTCTTTCCTGGCCCTCTTCTTCTCTGTATAAACACTACATCTTCTTTCATAGCTATATATTCAGTCCTCAACTTGTTTCTGAGATCTATTCCTACATCATTTTGAACTGCATATTCTGTGGGTAGCTAGATGGAGTAGTAGATAGAGTACCAAGCCTGCAGTCAGGAAGACCTGAGTTTAAATCTGACCTCTGATAACTTGATAAGTTGTGTGACACTGTGCAAGTCACTTAACTGCTGTTTGCAGTTTCTTCATCTGTAAAATGAGGATAGTAATAGCACCTGCCTCTCAGGGTTGTTATGAGGATCAAATGAGGTTAATTATAAAGTGCTTAGCCCAGTGTCTGACACATGGTAAACACCATATTAATGTTAACTATTATTATCTAAAATTCATATTATCATTCATATTTAACATATCTATCTATGGACTCAAATATCTATATATCCAACCGTAATTTCTCTACTAAAACTCCCTCACTTTCATGAACTCCTTTCTAGGCAAGCTGGTCATTTTGACATTCTTTACACAAGGCTTTCTGTCTCCTACATCTGCCTCACATAGGCTGTCCCCTGTGACTGGAATACATTCCTTCCTTTACTTCATTGCTTAGAATCCTTGCTTCCTTCAAAAAACAAAACCCATGTATCGCTTTAGAAGTGAGGTCTTTGCGGATCTCTCTTAATTGCTAATCCTTCTTCTACTCATTGAAATTACCCTGTTTTAAACTTATCTTGTTTTTATTTCTATTGCATGTTACTGTATGCCAGTCAGTGGGCACCCATTGAGTGCTAGGCATTAGACATGCAAAGGCAAAAATGAAATTCTCTGCTCCCAAGGAGTTTATAGGCTATTCTCCTGAGCAGTAGTTCTTAAGGTAAATGGTGTCCACAGACTTTGGAGAGGGTTGGGAGAAGATGTCTGTGAACTTAGAAATTAGTATTTTGATAACTATTGAAGTATCATTGGTTTCTTTTAAAATCCTATATATTTTATGAATTTAAAAACATTCTCAGAAGAGTTCCTTAAACTTTACCAGCCTGCCAAAGGGGGTTCATCACATGAAAAAAGTCAAAAATTTTTAAAAATTTTAAAAGATTAAAAATTTCTAATTTAACCAGATCATAGAGTATGAAATCTTATTAAAGAAAGATTAAGTGAATGTCACATACAACTTCATAGGATTCTCAAACTCTGCATTAAAGATAAAATTTTAAATATTGTTTGTACTCAGAGTCTTTTAAAAGTGAAACATTGGAGTTCTTAGAGAAACTTATGGCAGGTATTTTTGTGGTATGTGGTTTTTGGGGGTTGTTTTTTTTTCCCCAGATTTTGCAGTTTTGATGTTGGGAAAACACCACTGGACAGAAAGTTGGGAGATTTGAATTCTAGTCTTGACTTTGCTAGTCAACTTTCTAACTTGGACTTAAGTCACATCATCCCTCTGGGCCTCAGAATAACTCATCTGTAAAATGAGGGAGTTAGGTTTAATCAGGGGTTCTTAATTTTTTTTTTTTTATATCAAAGTGAAGGCAGCCTAGTGAAACTCTTCTCAGAATAATGTTTTTAAATGCATGGGATGAAATACACAGAATTACAAGGAATTCTATCATGTTGAAATACAGGTATTAGAATATTAAAAAAAATAGACTCAAGATTAAAAACTCTCCTGGACTAGATGATCTCAGTTCTCTTCCAGCTCTGTAGAGCTTTGACTTGGGACTCCACGACTCCAATTTGAATGGTCTTTCCACTACACAAGATTGCTTCTCTTCCTAAATTTTTACCTATCTTCCTTCTCCCCCATCTCCCCCTCCTCCAAACTATGAGGATTCTCATTATTCGTAGTAGACTTTTAAAAATCTCATCTTGCATTTATATTTAGTGACACTAAAAAATGGTGGTGTATTGGAAAGAGCACTGGAGTAGTTAAGGAATTTTAAGTTCCAGACCTGGATCTGCTACTGTGTACCACTAGGGAATTATATAACTTTTGAATCTTGTTTTCTAATGAGTAAAATGAATTAACTTGAAGTAGCTCTTTAGGTTAAAATATGCTAGTGTTTTCTGAATTTGATTTTGTTGCTATTTGTTAGAATTTCTCTTAAAAGAACACAGTATTTACTAGAAATGAACATTACTTATATATTACTAATTTAATATTGTTGGAATTTCTCTTGATAAAATTTTGTGCAGTACTGGGCTAGTCGGGGGACCTAGGTAGGAGTCCTGAAGGTGATGACCTGAAATGATCATTATTTGAATATGTATACCATAATTTCACAGGTTCTTTAACAAGGCAAACAGTAAAGATTGCTTCACTGAGATTTCACTATAGTTTACTTGATTTCAGTGACACTGCTTAAAGTAATGTGTTTTTGCGATTGAACAACTTGAGAAATTTGTCATCCTGTAGCAACTCCTAATGTACTGCCAAGATAGACTTCGAATAGATTGTGGATTTCTCTTTGAAAGAATAGCAGGAACTAAGAATGTATGACAGATTTCCCTTAATGTTTCCTTAGATAGAAATGTTTTGTTTTGTTTTTTTACTAATGGTGCTAAATTCTTAAACAGAATTTGCATCTGGATTTGGTGGTTCACCATCTGAAAATGTTTGGAATTTTAAGGTAGTATGAGTACTATATTAATTACACATTTATAATTTGTTGTTTATAATCTGTGTTAGATATTTGGCAATAGTGAAAAGTTGGAATTGAAAATGTCTTTCCCCTTACCTTTTTAGGTTCACTTTAGAGTTAAGTGAGCAAAGATCTTATGTTTTTGTTCAGTTAGATTTATTTAAGTATAAGAAGAATAATTTCAAAGTAGCATCAAGTTTTCCAGGGTATATTGTTTTCATGACACTGGAACAGAAAAAATGGTGCTTGATTCCATCTTGTTGCTTATACCTTTTTTCCCTTTAGATGTTTAAAGTAACTTTTGGTAGCATGTAGGGCAAATTTTGAGGCAGCTAAGTGGCATAGTGAACATAGAGTGACAGGCATTGAGTCAGGAAGACTCATCTTCCTGTGTTCAAATTTGACCTAAAAAACTTACTAACTGTGTGACCTGGGCAAGTCACTTAATCCTGTTTGCCTCAGTTTCTTCATCTGTAAAATGGAGCCAAAGAAGGAAATGGCAAACCACTCCAGTATCTTTGCCAAGAAGACCCCAAAATGGGGTCACAAAGAGTTGGATGTGACTGAAATAGCTCAGACTTGACAGGGCAGATTTTTGTCGTCAATGTCACTTATTACAGATTTTTTTTTCCTTATATTTTTAAAATAGCTTGATTTATTAGTGATAGCTTGTTAAATTTTGGATTAATCTTTTTTTCTGGATATAATAGTGCCAATGTTAAAGGGTAAAAATGAGAAGTTCATAGAATTCTCCAAATATCTTACCTTAGAACTATTTTCTACAGTGATTTTCAGACACAGTATTAGCTTATAGGCTTTTTTTGTTAGAAGTAGATTGAAACTTATAAAAGCAGGTGTGTTGTGCTCTAAAGAATTTTCATGGATCAACCTAGTATAGTATAGTAGTCCAATGAGTAACTAGGACTTAAGGTTGATATTGATGAATTTTTGTTAACTTAAGTTGAAGGGAGCCTCTCTTTTAGTTTGTATGCTCACTATTTATTAAATGGCCTTTAATTAAACGGCCTTTAATCTTGTTTTACATGATTTGCAAGCAGTTGTACGTTTTATATTTTATTAGAAATACATGTTAATTTGATACTATCAGTCTTGCCTAAATGGAAAATGGTTCACTGATGGAGTTTGGAAGGTTGGAGTCCATTTTTTGTCATTATTTTTACTTTCTCCTTCTTTAGTATTTTTTATTTTTAAAGCAATTGGGGTTAAGTAACTTGCTCAAGGTTACAGGGCCAGGTGTTTCTGGGTGAGTGCTAAGTATCTGAGCCCGGACTTGATCCCAAGTCTCCCGACTCTGACTCTGGGGCCGGTGCTATTACTCACTGCGCAACCTGGCCGCCTCCTTCCTTAGTATTTTCAGCTGTCAAATGCAGTAAGAACTTGCTGTCTATCCACTGTGTTTAACTTTGCTGAGAATTAGGAGACTTCAGTTTCTTGAATGTTTTAGATTTAGAGTGAAAGTACTATACATGAACATTATTTTAAATTGTTTTATAGTATTTGTGTGTTTAATAGCTGCTGCTTTAAGATTTGCAAAGCACTTTACAGTTATTTTCTTATTTGATTTTCTCCAACAACCTTCAGGACAGGTAGGTGCTATGATTTATTATCTCATTTTACAAATGAGGAAACTGACGTTAAGTGATTTGCCCAGGGTCACACAGCTAGTAAGTGTCTAAGGTTGCATGTAATTTAAGGTCTTTCTAATTCCACATCTAGTGCTGTATCCAAATAAATATATATATTTTTTAATATAAGGGTGATTAAACATTGGGATTAGGATGCAGAGGAAAGTTGTGGAATTTCCTACTAATCTTAAAATTGGATAATTAGTTAATATAGCACTGCTCACTTATAGGTAAACTTTTGTACTGAAGTAAAGAAATAATTAATATTGTCAATTATTTACTGTGTATCTGCACAGAAATTATTACTTCCTCATGTCTTTAGTATTTTTCAAAGGGGGAATTAAGTGGTACTAGAAATTTTGATTTGAAGTTCGAGATATGTTCACTTTCCCATTTTTTTTAAACAAACTTTTTATAACAGCTGTAAGGCAGAGTTGTTTGGAATAGCTACTAATTTTAAACCTTTTGAATTTTAAGTTTTTATGTTGTGTTCTGGCTAGCTTGGTCAGCTGACAAGTGTGTACAATAACATCGTATGTCCCTACAAACTAGGAGCAATGGTCACCTCTTTGGAACTGAATGTATTTTTAGGTTTCTTTCTTAGTAACAGTCAAGCTTATAAAACTTCAGCATGTCAAATGAACTCAGCCTTGTTGACATTTTAAAACAATGCTTACAGCTGTTTTCTTGGTGTCATGTAGTTTTTCTTTTTTTTTTTTACTGAAGTTTTCATTTAAGTATCTTCTTAAAGCTTATGTTTTGTTTTTAATCTGTTGTATAATCTTTAACTCAGCAATCTCGTCATTATACATGTTCTGTTTTTTATCTTTAAAAGTTTACAAAATATACTATAATTTATATAAAACTACTTAACTTCCTAGCTTACTGTGCTCATTAGCCAAGTTGTGTGTATATATTCTGCCTACTATAATTTACTTATTCAGTTGTTAATATTACTTCAATGTTAAATTTAAGCTCTTGTCATTTCCCTGGCAACATTGAATACCATAAATATCATATGAGAATTGTACTACTGAACCAGTCAAGCTGTGCCAGTTTTATTTTAGATGAAAATTTTTGCATGAGAAAAATCCAATCTTGACTGATAATTAGGGTACTGCTTTTGAAGGTAGTATAAGAAAATGGTACTTTAAGCAATACCCAAATTCAAATCCTCTTCTGATACTTTCTAGTACTGTGACCCAAGGCAAATAACTTTTTCTTTCTGAGCCTTACTTTCCTGAGAATTAAAAAGGAGTAATAATACTTATATCAAAGGGTTGTTTTTAGGCATATAAGAGATAAAGAGATATGGAAAGTGCATTGTAAACAATTATAAGAATTAATGTCATTGATTTTTTTTTGCAAAAATGGATTGCTCTGAAAAGTTTTAGCTTGCTGTCTGGAACTGAAATGTTCTTTAATAACAAAGGCTTGGGAGAATTGTACGTTTTATGTACATCAGGATCCAAAAGGCGAGGGGGGAAGCAAGGAGAATGGAACAAGCATTTCTTAAGTTCCTCTAGTCACTGTGTTGTTAAAACCTTCCTGACTCCAGGCTCAGAGCTCTATCCACTGAGCCACCTAAAAGGGAGAAATAGCTTTTTGTTCAGAAACTTGTTTTTACATTTGTTGCTGCAGTATAATTTATTATTTAATGGTAATTTATTACTACTTATTACGAAAAAATTACACACTGCTGATGTGCAAGATTCTGAAAAACAATACATTTGTGATCCAAGGCCTCAAGAAGCACAGAGTAACATTAATAATGTATGTGTGTATTATGATGAAGTTTTATAAAGCACTTTTGTGTATATTCTGAGGTGGTGCAGCAGATAGAGCTCTGGACCTGGAGTCAGGAAGACTCATTTTCCTGAGTTCAAATCTTGCCTCCTATACTTTTGCTGGCTGTGTGACCCTGGACAAGTCACTTAACCCTATTTGTCTCAGTTTCCTCATCTGTAAAATGAGCTGGAGAAGGAAATGGCAAACGACTGTAGTATAGTATCTTTGCCAAGAAAATCCCATGTGGGGTGGCGAAGACATAACTGAACAACAACATGTTCTCATTTGTACCCTAGATATTGAATAAATATATGGTAAATGAAAAAGTATTAGTAGGCCAGTATTTTGCAAACTAGAAAATAGTTTATCTTTAAGTTCCTACTCTCATCTCATTTTTTTCCTGTTCAATTTTTATTTACTCAGAATTTTGGAATTTGGAAGCTAGAAAGGACTTAGATATGATTTAGACTAGAGAAGCAGTTTGATATATTAAGAGAGAGCACTGATCTGAAATGAGAGAACCAAATTGCAAATTTGTTTTGTTTTGTCAGGTCACTTCATCAGACTTCAGTTTCTTCATTTGTAAAATTAGGGGTTTGAACTAGTTGGTCTTTACAGCTTACTCTCAGTATAAAATGCTGTGATCATCTAATTTAATAGGTAAAAAAGATATAGAGAAGAAAATTATTTGTCAGGGTTCACGTAACTTGCTAGTTAGAAATGAAATTAGAACCCAAGTCACCTAACTCTCATTTCAGTGTTCTTTCCACTATATCACAACCTTTTAAGATAGACTGTCTTGATTTAAATGTTGACTCTTTAACTTTATCTTCTATAATTTATTTATGACATAAGACTTGTTTATTTTTTAATTCTTGATCTGTTGAGTGTTCAAGTACAGTGGTTGATGAATGTCTGGATGAACATTCATTATATCTTTTAGTGGAAATTCATTGCAAAATAACCAGAAAAAAAATGTATCATTTAATTTTTTTTTGTCTTTTTGGAGGGGGGAAGACAGGACAATTGGGGTTAAGTGACTTGCCCAAGGTCACACAGGTAGTGCGTGTTAAGTCTGAGGCCGGATTTGAACTCAGGACCTCCTGACTCCAGGGCCAGTGCTCTAGTCACTGCACCACCTAGCTTCCCCTGAAAGATGTGACATTTTATAAGAAATTCTCTCAATATTATCACATACATGTTAAGGTACATGTGGGAAGAGGGTATAATCTTCACTGGGTTTCATATTTAGCACATATAAAATGCTGCTTAATATGATAATATTTTTAAGGTTTTTATATAGATACCATAAATATTTTTGTCATGAACATTGATACTTAGGGCATAATTCTTAAATCTAAGGGCTGTATTAATCTTTGAACATTCTAAAATAGAAACTTCTGAGGTGTTTTCAAAAGCCTATGCTGGGAGTTGGCAAACTAAAGACCATGTGTCAAATCCAGCCCACTACTTATTTTTGTACACCTGAGAGCTAAGAATAGTTTTTAAATAAAGTTTTGTGCAGTTTTCTGCTCCTTGACCTAGACAGTCCTAGTTATCTTTGTATTAAAGTTCTTCAAAGTATAGAACTTTTAAGATCAGCCCAACTAATCCGCTACCAAGTCTTTTAAGTGTCTGTTGGACAATGTAACCTTTTTTTTTTTTTGGCTTTTGGCTTTTGGAGGGCAATTGGGGTTAAGTAACTTGTCCAAGGTTACACGGCTGGTTTTTTTGTGTGGGTGTTAAGTGTCTGAGGCCAGAACCGAACTCTGGTCTTCCTGACTCTGGGGTCCCCACCTAGCCGCCCCGAGGACTATGTAATCTTAACATGGTCTCAGTTAACATATGGCTCCACTGAAAGCCACAGTCATTATTATAGACTTGTCATCCCTTTATTTTTGACTAAACTTGATTTTATTTTTATATGGTGGAATGATTATAGACAGTTTTTGAAGATCAGTAGTTCTAAAGTTCATTACAGGCAAGTATTGAATTGCCTAAGTTGTATAGCAACAGCAAATTGTATACATTGGTAGGGCTTATTTTGGCAAATTAGGTTGCATTTATATTTTATTCACAAAGAGTGTTCTTTCAAAAATCAATTTTGGTATTCCATGTTTATCCATTCCGTATTTCTGCTGTAGATTAGATTTAGTTTTGTTTAGAGAAAACCATCTTCATTTGGGGATTCAGAATTCTTGGTTTCTGATATATCAATACTGTTCTTTCTATTTTCTTCCAGGCATTGTTGTAACCCCTAAACTATAACTCTTTGTTTTAATTAACCTCATTGTAGAGGTGATTATATGTTGGGTGGGAGGACCAGAGAGAAATCTCTAGGGTGGGGGGTTGAACTTTTTTATAACCGTCTGGTGAAGCCTAGAGGCCCACCTCAAAATAATAATATGATAATTTTACTGCAATAAAATATTTAGGATAACAAAGAAATCAGACTAAAATAAAGTTATCAAGATTTTTTTAAGTTTATGGACCTTAAGATAAGACCCTGCTCTGTGTTTGAGATTACATTGCAGAAAATGCATTTTACTTCCTTTCAGACTAAGTAAGGGAGATTGGAACCACTGCACAAGGAAAATGGTAGCTGGGAATAGGGAAGGATCACAAGAAGTCTGCTTTCTTTAAAAATATCTTGAAATTTGGGTTACCCAACTCTTAAAATGCAGGTATATTATTAACAGTTAATTCATGCCTTAGAGTAACTTAATTTAGCTCCATCAGTTAACTGATGGCAGTACTCAAAGTAATGGAATTCTAACTGGGAAGAACTATTGACTTGGTTGTGGGATACCTTAGAGATCCAGAAGGACATCATGAAAATACCAATTGTTTTTTAGCTAATTGAATGATTTTTAAGGTCCCTGCCATCTCTCATGTGCTTTGAGACTATGAGTCTGAATCTCAAAGTCTTTAAAAAAAAATACATTTAGGTCCTGATTAGTATGACTGATGAAACCCCTGAAGGGGTTGTATGTATTTGAATTTGTACTATTTGTTGCTATAAATTTGTAAAATATGTTCATTGATTCTAGCCCAATGAAAAAATGCTTTGCAAATTTAAATAATGTGACCATTTCAGGGATTCATTATTCACACTATTCATTATTACTCTCATCAGGACCTGGATGTGTTGATTATTTGTTTCTGGCATATGTTTCCTTATTATATTTTATTTTCATACCTGCCAATGTATTTCATCTCCAAAAAATTTGTAATTTGTATTATAAACTATTTCATAAAGCTTTTAAAATATTCATAAACTGACCAGTTAACTTTATTTTTTATCTTGATTCATTTCTACAAATAGAGCCTGATTTGCCATGATGGAAGAGGAGCAGCAGAAGCAGCATTCACACTGTGTGAATTGTGTCAGTAGACGATGCATGGCTAGACCAGAAACTGGGATTTCCTGTGATTTGATTGGCTGTCCATTGGTTTGTGGAGCAGTTTTCCACTCATGCAAAGCTGATGAACATCGAGTATTGTGTCCACTTGAACGAGTGCCTTGTTTAAATAGTGGCTTTGGGTGTCCTTTTACAATTACCCGAAGTAAAATTGCTGAACATCTAGAAATATGTCCTGCAAGTGTGGTATGCTGTACTATGGAGTGGAATAGATGGCCAGTTAGTTATGCAGATCGAAAATCTTATGAAAATCTAAGCAGAGATGTTGATGAAGTAGAACAACTAGACATGGCATTGGCCCTTCAGGACCAAAGGATGCTCTTGGAATCTCTCAAAGTTGCCACTATGATGTCAAAAGCAACTGATAAAATATCAGAATCCAAAGAACAAATTCCAGTTAAATCAAGTGTCCCTGATGTACCGCACACTAATGGTTTGGTGTCTGTTGATGGAGAGTCTTATGGTGCACTATACCAAGCTACTGTAGAAACAACTAGAAGTTTGGCTGCTGCATTGGATATCCTGAACACTGCTACACGAGATATTAGTATGTTGAATACAAGACTATGTGCTTCTCCAAGCGATACTGATAAAGAACAAAATTCTGCAGAAAGCTTGAAGATTAAGGACTCAAAAGATGAAGATGAGATGGGAGCAGTTGGTGGATTTGACCATAATGTCTCTGGTCAGAATGCCCAGTGTGAACAAAATGGCTCAAATGATTTCTGCTGTGACTCAAATGATAGTTTTGATAGCACTTCTGCATTCTGTAATGGTTTTCATTGGGATAATACGCATACAGAGGTGATGGACCACAATGAGGATTTTAGTAGTGAATCAGATCTATGTAATTTAACAAATGGCGAATGTGTACCTTCTGATGAAACTTTGCCTACAGATTCACTTGCAGTAACAGCACAACTTGGAGAAGGAATACAAAGTAGTGCTTTGACAAATGGAACACTTCAGCATGTCCTCTTACCAGATGACATCAATGGAGGGGAAATACTAGAAAATAATGCAGAACAGGAAGGATTGAGGAATGTGGATGTCCTTTCTTTAATTCGGCCCCAGTCATTTAAATTCTTTTCTGGTTCCTGTTGGTTCAAAGCAAAGGAAGATAAAGCAGTAGATACTGCAGACTTGGAAGTTACTGAGGACCCCATGGGCCTTCAGGGAATAGATCTAATCACAGCTGCTTTGCTGTTTTGTCTAGGAGATTCTCCTGGTGGAAGAGGTATATCTGATAGTCGTTTTGTTGATGTCTGTCATGTTGACTTTGGGACTCAAACTTTTTCACTTCCTTCTGCAATTTTAGCCACAAATACAATGGTTGGGGAAATAGCTTCTGCTTCAGCTTGTGATCATGCCAACCCACAGCTCTCAAATCCAAGTCCTTTTCAGACACTTGGACTGGATTTAGTATTGGAATGTGTGGCAAGATACCAAATCAAGCAGCGTTCAATGTTTACATTTGTTTGTGGACAATTATTTAGAAGAAAAGAATTTTCTTCTCATTTTAAGAATGTTCATGGTGATATTCATGCTGGACTCAATGGCTGGATGGAACAGAGGTGTCCTTTAGCATATTATGGGTGTACATATTCTCAGCGTAGGTTTTGTCCTTCAACACAAGGGGCAAAGATTATACATGATCGCCATTTGAGATCATTTGGGGTTCAGCCATGTGTATCTACAGTATTAGTAGAGCCTGCTAGAAACTGTTTGCTTGGCTTACATAGTGACCATCTAAGTAGTCTTCCTTTTGAGGTCCTACAACATATTGCTGGATTCTTAGATGGTTTTAGCTTGTGCCAATTTTCATGTGTATCAAGGCTAATGAGGGATGTGTGTGGCAGTCTACTTCAGTCCCGTGGAATGGTTATACTTCTGTGGGAAAAAAGGAAGTACCCTGATGGACATTCATCATGGCAGATACGAGAAAAGGTTAGTTTTATTCATTGCTTAAGTTTGACTCTTCTCCCCACCACAACCCTCAGTAAAGTTAATGTTTTCATCCAGGATGACCATTCACTTCTCATATCTGCTAATGGTAAAGTGACATTAGAATTTCTTTGAAATAACAAATGTGACAATCACAAGAGATGAGTTTATGAAGGTAGTTATTTTCCACAATCACAGATTTACATCAGATTTCTTAGAATTGCTTTCTGTTTCTGTGAGCACTTCCATACCTCTTCATTAGTTCATTACAACTAACTACTTATGATTATTACTATATCACTTTTTCATTCTCTCTCTAGTCTTGGTTCCATTTAAATCAGTGCAGGCATGATTTGGTATTTTTTTTAGGAAGCTAGGTGAAAAATTTCTTCTACTTAAAATAGGTTTCCATATGTTAATCTCAAGGGGTTAATTAAGATGTAGCCTGGGTAGGAGAAGGAAGGTATACAGAGATGCAGCTTTTCATAGTAATATAGGTATTCTTGCTAATTAGATTGCCATGAGAATGTATATTTGGGGATGGAGTTAAGTAAAGGCATATGGGACTCTCTGTTAGGTTGTTGCCCTGTAAGTACATGGAAGTTAAGAGTTAGATTTGGTGTAAAAGGTTAAAATGAGAGTGGGATAAGGTTGTGCCTTGAAAGATTAGTGGGATTTCATTTGGAATTTTAATAAATTCTTTTACTCTTCGCTATACAGAAATAAAACAGAAATTATCAGAGTGGCACTGTTTTCTACTTTTTCAGAGAAAAAGTCATAGTTCAGTTTAATATTTTTTAAAAATTCATGTCAATATAGGGATTGAAGAGCCTTATTGCATGTAAAAAAGAAATTAACATGCAGGAGGCATATCTGCTTTTATTGGTTTGTCATAAATAAGAGATCACAGTAGAAGGAAAACCTCTTTTTAAAACTATTTCAGAAGTTCCCTTGCTTATGAGTTCCATTTTGGATTGTTTCACCCACAGCTCTAGTCCCTTTTCCTCCTACCTCTAACCTCTTACTTGGATCTTCTAGTTCTGTCATTGCTTAGTAGCAATCAATCAATCAATAGCAATAACAAATCAATATTTTTTTTTCATTATTTAGCCAAGCTAATTGGATCCACTGAGAGAGACTTCTGTTATGGAACCCTTTGCAGTTAACTGATCCTAAGAAGTCATAGTTGACATCATTGATAATAGGGGATACTTTTTGCTGGTTTGGGGAAGATAGAAGTAACGAGATGAGTAGAATTCCATAAGCCAGAGACCCCAGAATATCCCTCTTATTGGGGAATGGCAGCATGGCTAGCAATATGGTCACATCCCCAGAGGATTCTCTATGCCTAGCTTTCTTTAAGCAGAGAAGAGATTGCTACTTTTCATAGCAACAGAGAATAGAATGTCTCCTTTTCCAAGAGAAGGGGATGGGACCCTAGACGCCACTAGAATACCAACAGATATCATGATTCTTCTCCATTCCACTTTTGATAAATAGTAGTAAGCTGGGGAACTACCCTCAAAGCTGTCACTACTTTATATAGTATTGTCTGTTTATCAAGCATATACTGTTTAGCTATTAGATGATTGACTCTTGTTTAGCCTTAGCACTGTCTCTACACATGGTAAACTCAAATGTCTAACTCCTGGATATATATCTTACTCTGTACTTTCTTTTATGCCTCAGTTTCTCATCTACAAAGAAGCATGGTTTTGAATCATGGTAAAGAAAATACTTTCTTTATTCAGCAGTCAGAGGAGGATAATACTTATGCCTCCCGACTTGGGCAAGAACATTTGAGTAAGATGGGGGATGGGAGTGGGGAGTAGTGCTCTGCAAAGCAATGCCTTTGATATTGCTCACGTTGTGTATCATGTTGGGAAACAAATAGGCAATGATACTAAGTTAGTGTTTTTGTGTAAAAATATGTCTACTTGTATAATGGAAGGTGAAGGGAGTATTGATGTGGAAATAATTTTTATAACTTCACTTTTTCCCACAACTTTTTAGGAATTCAACGCTTGTGTAAATAATCACGTGTGTATTATTGAATAGTAATCTTAAAATTATTTCCTCTTGTTCTAAATACATGTACAGGAAAATAGCTTCCATAGATTAACATTTTCAGGTGAGGTATGAATTATATCATATGCCTTCTTAAAGTATTTGAAATAGCCCTATTTTCATCATTTGAGAACTCTACCCATTTAGATTACAACCCTTTATGCCTTAAATGATTTCATAAGTTGTAGTGGCCAAATCACTGCATCATTTGGCATTAATTTTTTAGTGATGAGCTTCTTTTAGCTTAGTTTCTTAAAGGTTAGTAGATGTAGAGGTCATTGTCAGACCCATAAGTGGAAGACTTTCCAGTTCTAAACATGCCAGAGCATGTTATAATGTGAGAGCTCGGCTTACTTTATAGCAATAATGAGACATCAGTGTAGGATGAATGAATTTATGCTTAATAAAATAATGAGAAAATCCTGGAAAAATTCACAAATCCTAAATTGCCAAAGCATATTTAAAGAGGTAATAATACTAGTTGGTATTATTATAGTATAGTAGGGAGCTAAAAAGAAAAACTACCTTGCTGACATAATACAGAACTTTTTGAAGGTTGACAAAAACTTGGAGGTAAATATGTAGTATCACCATTTTAAAGATGATGAAATAGGCTTAGAGTGGTCAAGTGCCATACACAGGGTTATATAGTTATTGTGTCAGACAGAATTGAAACCCATATTTCTTACTGAGAAATCATATTGGCATTGGTTCAGCATTTATATGAGCTATCTGATATTAATTTCTAGCCATGAAGTGATATAGCTTACTAAATGATCTAATACCATAAACAAATTATTTAACAAGCAGCTAGTTTGTGCTTAGTTTTATTTTAGTGTTTAATAGTGCCTTTAGTTGCTTGGGTAGATAATTAAGTTTATATAAGATGTAAACACTTCAGTCAAAAAGTTTGCATCCTAGTAGAGTCACCCAGCAGTGATTATGAATTAGTATTAAGTTCAAAAGACAAGCTTAGTTTGTTTTTTTTTTGGGGGGGGGATGTCATAAATTTCAAGATCTTTAATGGTTTCTCCATCAAATTAGAAACATGTATGTTAGGGTGGTAAATGTATTATGAGTCCTTATAATCAAATTGAATCTGAAGTCCAGTTTTCTTTCAGGTATGGCGATTCAGTACTGCATTTTGTTCTGTGAATGAGTGGAAATTTGCTGACGTCCTTAGCATGGCCGACCACTTGAAGAAATGCAGTTACAATATTGTAGAGAGAAGGGAAGAAGCTATTCCATTACCATGTATGTGTGTAACACGGGAACTCACTAAAGAAGGACGATCACTACGCTCAGTCTTGAAACCTGTACTTTAAATGATAATTACTCCTTTTGCGCACATACAATCACACCTACTATCACCTCTGTGTAATATGTGACACTTTATTAATGTACTAAAGATAATGTCTAGCAAAATCTTGTCACTATGTATATAATGTTTTAAAGTGACATTTATTTTTTATAAAATAAGTACAATTTAATTGGAAGAAACAATTTGCCTTAATGTTTGAAACTTTTGAAACTTGCTGGACAGGATAGTTTTTTCTAACTTATGTTGGTCATATTTTTGTTGACTAGATATTTAGAATTAGTATTTTTAATGTGTGCACATTTCAGATCACAAGTTTTTTGAGTTTAATACACTAACAAGATCCTGACCAAATGATTTTGTACTTGTTTTCTGCAAGGTGTGACCCTTTGCATTCAAAAACTGAAACAATTAAGTTTGCAATACATATTTTAGATTTTAAAATAACGAAGCTATTTTAGTACTGCCATAAAAACTCTGCGGCATTCTTGTTCTTAGTACTTTCTTTTTACAATTGTTGACACATAGGTGACCTAGAATGTATAGTTTAGAGAGATGTTAAGCAGTGTGATTGAAACATTTATTGTTTCTTTAAAATACCCAAAGGTTAATTAATTACTTTTGTGTATTTGTAAGAGTCACCCAGAAAGCAAAACTATTTCTACCTATTTTTGTTATAGCTAACACCAAACTCAATGGAAGTATGTTATAGTTAACAAGTTAAGGTAAAATCACAAAAGATAAATGCTTAAAAATTTTTACATGTTTACTTTAACTCAGATATGTTCATGACATTATTTTGCTAGATGTTTGATAGGGTTTTAAGAGAGGTGGGTATATTGCTTCTCAGCCTATTTGGGCTAAGATCAAGTGAAGACAGGTGGGGAACATATACCTCATTTTAGATTTGTGAATTAGGAATATCGGATGCACAGATTTTAAATATTCAAAGGGCTTAATTCATACATATCTTACAGGCCTTACTTTTTTTACTTTGGTTAAAAAATGCCACTGTATGTTCTAAGGGGCATCTTAAAATATCAGTAAACAGTATATTGTCTTCATAAGATGACAGCCCATTAATTACATAAATGCATCTTAAGCCATTCTCACCCTTCTTTGAAAACACTACCAGATAGTTTCTATACAGACTACCATAACGGGAAACGAGTATAATATTTTTGGATAGAAACCAAGTAGTGTTAGGAATATATCCTGAAGATTTCATTATAGTTTTCAGCTTTCTGTGGACTGTTATTGACCTGATAAGGTTGATGACTAATGCCACTATTTAGAATGAGAATGAATGGATCAGCATTCGAGAATATTTAACTGGAAAGATTGTGACACATTTACTCCAAATTTTCAGGGCAGGGGTCATGAATAATTTCTGGCACTTGGTATCTTGTAATAGCAGTAATTTGCCATCTTTATACCTATAAATTCTGAAGCACTAATGTGTCTTTTCATCTCCTTTCCTATGTCAGATCCTGAGTGTGCTATATTATTACTAAGTTCTTTATTTCCATGTATGGCAATCAGGCTGGGCAGAAGCATTCCTTGGCCACTGGAGAGGAGTTCTGCAACAGTTAAGAATTGTTTTTGCTGAATTGGGCCCTTATTGCAGTTGAAAATATCATACAACTGAAGAACAGTCAACTCTTTCTTTGCCAGTCATTTTAAGTAGCATAACTACACACTCATTTCTCATTGCCTATACCTGATTTGTCATATGTGAGATGCTGAGTTGCATGAGCAAATAGTAAGTTTTCATGAGAAATCAGAAATGAAAATAACAGATAACAAAATTCTGCTATATAAAATATTGCAGATGTGGAAAAGAAAGTGTATATAGTTAGGATAACAGAACCCTTAATTTCCCTTTGATTTTTGTCATGGTACGAATATAGACTGTTGATTTTATGGTCATAAACCTCTGGTGTTGATGTAGATTCCCAAGGTACATTTTCTGTCTCATCATATCTCTGTTGTCACAAATATCTCCAGTAACATTTTTTGTTTGTGTGATACACCATATTTCCATGTTATAATTTGGTTTTGTTACATTACATGTTCAAATTCTAATAAAATTAATATTTGTTTTCCCTTTATGTGACTCGGTAACTTTTCATAAGCCTGAAAAATGTGATTTGTTTTATTTGAGACAATTTGGAATTCTTCGTAATTAAGCATCAAGTACTGTTAACTCTTATTTCTGATGTACGTCATCTGCATGCTGCCCAATTTTCTCATTGGCCACTTTTACTCTTCCAGGCTTCCTAGATTGGTCTGTACAAAAGCCTTTTTTTTGTTGTTGTTTTCCTTTCCCCTCCTTTGTTCCTAGACTCAGGCATGAAGAGGGTAGAGAAGTGATTATTTTCTAAACTCTTCTCTGTTGATATAAGGACCTAGCCTTATTCTATGCAAAAACTTTTTTGTAAGATGTTGGAATGCCTATCTTTTTATTTTGTTTATTTGCATAAGATTAGGATTTGAAAAGTGGTCTTTTGAAAGGAAGCTTATCAAAAGGGAGGCATAAAGTGTGAATTCAGCATTATCAGCTTGTGCATTCTTTTGGAAGACTACTTCTATTGTCCTGTCTTTACTATTTATCTTGCTACCTATCTAAGAGATTCAGTGAAAAATTTGGGTCTGACACAGTTTTGCAATATCACTGCTAATACTATTTTCTATTAGCATAGATAATTGCAAGTTAATATGTTAGGGATTTATTAGACTGAGAAAGTCAAATAACACTATAGTGCAGGATAGCACTTTGTAATTGTCTCAGCCCTTTAAGTCCCTATGACAGTGAATTATTTAATTGTTCCTGGACTTTTTTGTAGCTAATTAAAATGGAATCAATTCCATAACTCAAATTATGAGGTATTTTTGATCTGGGTGTGTACTTGATTTATTGATGTCTCTTTTGGAGAAAGTAAATTGCTGTAATATTTTTTTCTAATTTGTTCATACTATGTGAATGTTGATACAACATTCATTTTACAACTAAAATTTTACATGTTATTTGTTCCTGGTATGAAGATTCCACCTCTCAAGATTTTAACCTAAGTAAGAATTGTAAAAGGGTAGCAAGAGATTGGATTATAAAATCATAAAAAGGAACAAAATGAGTGTTGGAAATTAAAGGAAAAGATTCTCAGTATCTTAGGTGATCAGTATCCTAGAGATCTGATGAGAGAGACTTTTATAAAGATTGAGACCTGGCATCTTTAGTAAGATAGACTCTGTATCTTGGGTCTTGTGCTGGTTCTATTTTTCTTCTGTTTTAATCTACTATTTAAATTTGAAACCACTAGTTTTCCAATGTCAGGGACTTCATTTATATGAAGATTTCTAGCTCTTCAAAACACAAGACAGAATATGTTTAAGCAAATTTTGAGTATACAAAACAATTTGTAAGAAGCTGAGTAATTTCATTAGTTAGGCAGTCTCATCTAGAATAGACTTTAGCTTGAAAAGTCTTTTATGAAATTCAAAATTAGCTGTACAAGGATTTAAAATTGCTTAAATTACCTATAATTTTCTTTTACTTCATATAGGGATCTGGTGATTGAAAATAAAATATATGGAAGTAAAGAAAAATGAAACTTCATGTTTCTTTCTCCCTATGATAGAATTATTCATGGCTAAAATTAAGTGAATGAAAACTCTTAATATCCTGTGGTACCAAACTCTCAATTATAACTATGAATACCTTTGTATTTGGATGCTGCTGTCTGAAGATAAATTAACTTTTCACCACTCATTATCTAGACCTAGAAAAATGAAATTTTAACTAGTTAGTTTTAATTTTTAACCATTCCTCAAACATAAATATGTTCTAGCATATTAGAAAAATTGTCATGTGCAAATTGGTAATGGGTCTTTTATTGATTATAATATATAATACATAATATAATTATATAATAAATTAGTAATTGCCTCTTAAAATTTTACACATTTACAGTTTGATTTAAACACGAATGCAGGCTGTCTTTGTAAAGACAAACTTAGAATAGTTGACTTTCAAAATATGAGCTATTTGCATAAAGATAATCTCCCTTTTTGAGTCACCATTTATTCAGTTCTTTGTAGTGACATTCAGGCATTTAGAAACTCCAAATAGTTTATAGACTCTTCACAACACTCCAGTTTTATAGATGTGAAAATAGGTGTCCAAAGGTGATTGGGAAATGAGTTGTTGAACAGATTTGGAAATAAGGTGCAACCTGACATGTGGATCAGTTCTCTGTTTTACAGTACATGTAGACTGGTGCAAACTAGTTAAAAGTGTGGGAAAATTATTGGGGAAAGTATGTTTTTACTTTCAATTTGGTCTCCAGCACCAGTAGATAGGGAAGAAAAGTTAAGAAAGCAGTTTTCTTACTGTCAGAAAGAAGAAAAGGTGGTTTGTGGTAAGTGTAACATGCTGGTATTGAAACTTAACGTATTCATCATAAGCTGTTGGACATTTGGCAGATTTTTTTCAGTCACTATCCTAGATGTAGTTGTGAAAAACTTTATAAACTTGTATGTATGACCTCATGTTGTATGGG
Source organism: Petaurus breviceps papuanus (assembly GCF_028583685.1). Classification (NCBI taxonomy): domain Eukaryota; kingdom Metazoa; phylum Chordata; class Mammalia; order Diprotodontia; family Petauridae; genus Petaurus; species Petaurus breviceps. Next base: position 13,695,629 of record NW_027187345.1, read on the forward strand.
CCAAGTTTGCCTCATGAATCTTAATTTGTTTATTCCTGTTAACTGGTTTCTTCCTTTGCTTCTGTGTTCATTTACCCTTTAAGTATATAAAAGAAAGTAAAAATGTATACTTTTTGTCCCTCCCCCAGCCTTTTTAAACATAAATACGTTTTAAGGAAAGCTCTGCATCATTAGATACTGAGATGTTTCAAAGTGAATATGCATTTGTGTTTTATATGCTTGCTATGGAAGATGATTTTTCATTAATGTAGTAATGAACCAAGGAATAGGTTACTGGGGGAGCTAGTAAATATCTTTTATGTGGACAGTAAAACCTTATTAAATTGGAATTTGTTATATTTTCTTCATGCTAGGTGGAGGCATTTTGTTTTGTTTTTGCACTAATTATGGGGGAAAGTGTTTTCTACAAAAATTGATAAGGACATAAAGGAGGAAAAAGGCAGAACTTGCTCATAAAACTATTTTAGTAGTAGTATGTGCTTGTAAATGTGAATGTCCTAGTTGCGAATTATTCTTACCTGTTTATTATACCAAAAATTATCTAAAAAGGGGTTGTAGTTCTGCATGTACTTATAGAAAAATGTTATTTCATAACTTAAGTTCCATAACTCAAAACTTTTTATAATGTTGAACTGAGCCAGCCCCACTTTAGACAACATATGGTGAGGTTTTATTGTATGCTTAAATAAATCTCTGCCATCTTTTCAAGAAGTACTTTAAAACGGTAATTTAGGGGGTTTTTGGTCTTAAGACCACAGAGGATTTAGTGAAGATAAGATGAATTTGAATGCACCTATCATCTTTAGTAAGTAGAGTAGTACAAATGAAATTCAATTTCTGATTTACAGAGACGTGAATTTAGAACTGTTAGCAGTCATTTCTTACTGACACCTCACAATTTAGTTCCTAAAATCTCTCAACTTAGTTATTGCAGCGTAGACTTTTTCATACTTTTCTTTTCTATGTTACTTCTGTTCCAGCCTCCACTTTGCCAATAAAGTTACCTGTTTTTTTTGGAGGGCAATTGGGGTTAAGTGACCTGCCCAAAATCACAGGCTAGTAAGTGTGTAAAGTGTCTGAGGACATATCTGAACTCAGGTCCTCCTGACTCCAGGGCAGGTGTTCTGTTTACTGCACCACCTAGCTGTCCCCTAAAGTTGCTGTCTTAAGGGACTGAGATCTTTACCTCACTACTGCCTATCACCTATCTGATAATGTGATCAAGGACTTAACATGATAGTGACACTAACATGATAGTGGCAAGGAACTTTGGCAATTAAAGTTCTCTCAACCCTGGTTTTCTAGTGCTGGCCAGACTAAAATTTCTATCTGTAGCATATTTCAGACTCTACAAGGAGTACACAGGAGTTAAGTTATTTGGCACTGATCAGTTTAGTTTTGTTCATGTCATCTTTATATCTACTTAAATTAGAATTTATGCACAGGTCCATCAAAAAACAAACAGTAAATTTAGAGAAGCTAATGTAAGGATGCTTCACCAAAACAATCTGAGAAAACATTTGCCACTATTGAAAAGTCATCAGTTTATTATGTAAATCACATTAGGCATTGAACATAAGCACATTTCTTTTGACTTTTAGAATTGCCAAATGAGGTGCTTATTTGTAATTATTTTTTTAGCTTTGTTATATGGAAGAAAAGAGGCAAAGGGGAAGCTAAAGATAGAATAGTTCTACAACATGCCCACAGTTTTGTTATGATAGTAATGGCATATTCACATATGATGTATACTTTTGAAAATTCACTTAGCTTTATATGCAGTTTTCAAAATTTGTTGAAATTTTATGGTGTGATAGAAAACTAATCAGTATTTGAATGTTTGAATTGGGTAAAAGTAATTGCAGTGCATTACTATACTCATTTATTCATCTTCCTTTTTATTTCTTGATATGGTAGTTTGACTTTTCCCTAAAGACAAAGGTGCAATATTCCTGGTTATTTTAAAAAAAATTCTTTTTAATTGAAGCTTACAACATATTCAAGTCAAAATTTAGAATTTGTTTAGATAACTTGACAAGTTGATTTTTATATGTGTATGTAAATACATATATGTATTTTTTTCCCTTTTAGTTCTAATACTCCACAAAAATGTTGGTGAGGACTGTATTAGTCAAGAGATAACAGTTTCTCTGTATTTCATGTAGCTGATAGCTGATAGTGAATAACTTGTTTTTATCAATGCACATTTTCCACCTTTTTTGCATGTTATTTTTTCTTATGCTACATCTCTCAATGAAACCTAAAGAACTGATTTTTTTAAAATGCTTTTTTAAAAATGTAATTTTTAGAGTTTTACAGTTTTGTACTTTTGTGTTCTTTTTAAAGTAGCAAAATTCAGATGTTATTGGATAGGAACGATTTAATAAAATGAATTTGATGTACATCTTTTTATTCTTTTGGATTTTCTTCATGTCCTGCAACACATATGAATTGTTTGTGTCCATCAACAGCAAAAAACTCCCAACAACATTTATTATACCCATGGAATACAAAATAGATATACCCATTGAATACAAAATAGATATTAATCACATATTTGTTAAGCATTTACTAGGGAACAGGCACAGTGCTAAGAGCTATGAACACAAAGAAAATCCAAGAATAAGGTTTGGAAGGGGCAGTTTGAGTCACCATACATTGGGTCAGAAAGTCATTGTTCTGGAGCTCTGGGCTTAATCTGAATTGAAGAATTCACTTTGGAAATGAGAATTTTGTAAAGGAGCATGAAGCCTCTCACAAAGTATAATAACAAACTAAGTAATGCAAAATTCAGAGCCATCAGACACTCAGTTACATATAGGTAATTTGATTTCTTATTCAGAAGCTACTAACTCCAGCTTCATCCTTTCTGATTACAGTGTGGGAGGGAGTGGAAGAAAAAGATGGAGAAGGTTGCCTAATGATGTGATGAAGAATTGATTACTAGTGTTCTGCATTTTAAGTCGTTGAGCAAGACTAAAAGTTTTTAGTAATTGAAGTTGAAAAACATACATGCTCTATTATTTAGCAGTGACTATTTGATGAAAAAAGAAACAGATCTATAGGATGTATTTCCTAAAGGAAATAGGATATGTATTTTTCCACCAAAAATCTACCTGTCTTTGAGAAATTCCTCAGGTGAATTGGAATATTCCTGAACCAAGAGACTGGAGATAACCCATATATACATAATTTTACCTGCTCATCCTCTGGATCCCCTCCTTCAGTCTCGTTCCTTTCATCTCTGACATTTAATCGAGACCCAGCTTCCCCTGAGTTTTAACATTCTTGTTGGCAATCCTTTTTCTACTCTCCTCTCCTTATTTTGGAGGAGACAACTAAATTGGCCAAGAGGAAGTGAATGAGTTGAATTGGGAAGTCTCCTGAGTGGCAGGTTTAGGGTTTCTCCACTCATAATTAGGCAATCACTTAGCTAACTAGGTAAACTACACTAAAAGACAAGCTGGAGCTGCAATTGGTAAGGTGTCCTAGCAGCTTAAATAAGAATTATACCTGGCTCACCAGGTCACCTCCAGCGTTCACAAATGATAGCACTTGTACATATTACCATCATTTAGTCTCTCATTTCATTCGTTTCATTCTCGGTTCATGATGTCAGACTTCCTCATCCTTGCTGTTGTCATATGACCTATAGAACACTCTCCTGCCTTTAGCATCCTAGTACTTTTTCTCCACTCTTACACTCTTCAGACTTCCGTATCTATATTAATAATCCTTCTAGTTCTTGGTTCTTACATACTTTAATCTCTTCTCAGTTTCATCCACCTCTCAGGGTTATCATATTTTTAGACCTCATCACTGAAAACTGCCCTATATCCAAGAACTTGAACACCTAAATTTTCTCTATTTCCTATGTTTCCATTTTTTCCAAGTTACTTTTCCCAAACATGTTTTTCGTTATCATTTTAACCTTTGTTGCCTTAATTTAGGCTCTCCTTGTTTTATTAATTTTTCTCTTTTGTCATTTTTGACCCAGTGGGCATTTCAATAATATACTTTAACACTTTCCAGTCTCTTGGTCCTTTACCTTACCATTCCAACCAAACATTTAGTGAGCACCTGTTATATGTGTATTACTGCTGACATGGAAACAAAAATGAATGGAAAATACCAGCCTCAGGAAACATCCTGGAGGAATACAACCTAAATATATACATGATTATTTGAGAAGAGAGAGAGAATAGCTAGGAGGATGAGGAAAAACTTTCCATAGGCAGTGGCACATGAACAGAACCTTGAGGGAAAGTCAGGATTATGGAGACAGTTGAGAAGGAAGTATATTCCTGCAGATCTGTTCAAAGATGTATTGATAGAAAGCAGAGGTAGGGAGAAATAGAAAACAGACCAATTTAGCTCTTACCTATATGATAACAGAGCCAGATTGTGAAAGGATTTGAAAGCCAAGGTCAGTGATGATTTTATCTTAGAAGTAATAAGGAGCCATTGATGGCTATTGAATAGGCAAGTAATATCTTCTGTCTGGTGCATTAGGGAGATTATTTTGGCAGCTGTATAAAGAAGGAGAAAGGAAATATTAACAGCTCACTAATTAGGAAAATGTTGTAATCCACGAGAGGTAATGGGGGACTGAATTAGGTTCATGTCCATATGAATGGAGAAAGGGGATAGATGTCAAAGATAAAAAAAGATTGAATCATTAAAACTTCTCAAGAAATTGAGTATGATTACATGAGAGAGAGGGAAGGCTCAAGCATGATTACAATGTGATGATATGACATGATTCTAGGTGATTAGAAAGATCATATTGTCCCTCACATATGGGAAAAGGGCAGAGAAGTGTAATTGATTTTCAATTTCAAACAAGTTATGTTTGAGATAAAGGCCTATGGGATATCCAGTTGGAGTTGCCCAATAGAAAGTTCGATTTGGCACTAGAGCTCAGGGGAGAGATTAGGACTGTATACATCTAGGAGTCATGGAAATAGAGATGATCTTTTCAGTTCCAATGAGTTCAGTCATCAAAAGAGACAGTGTAGAGAGAAAAGAAGATAGCTCCTTGAGGAATACTTGATCCAATGTAGATTGAGTAGGCAGAGTCAAGCAGGTGAAAGAACCAGAGCAATGTCATGAATACTTTGGGAGAAGAGAGTGATTAACGATATGGAATAGTGCAGAGAAGTCAAGAACAATGAGAACTGAGACACCATCAAATCAAGCATTTGAAATGATTGGCAATCTGGAAAAATTTCAGTTGAATGGTGAGGTTGGAAACCATTTTGGAATGGGTTGAGAACTGAGTAGGAAGACAGGAAGAGGAGTCAACTAGTGTAGATGACTTGGATGTGAAAGGGAAGGGAAATAAAATTTTCGATGGTAGGGTGAGGGGAGGATTATTTTTTTAATGATACAAGAGACCTGAACATTTTTATTGGTATCAGGGAAGGAATTGGTAGATAAAAACAGTTAAAATTAGAAAGAAAAAAGAACAAGGCACATTGTAGGCTCTTAATAAATGCTTATTGGTTGACGGATTGATTAGAAACTATAGGAGTGGATGGATTAAGGGCACAAGTGAAGGGATTGGCCTAGTTCCATCAATCATCCTTTATGTAGTTTCTATTTCCCTTTTTGTGCTAATTCTTTCCCACTGGCTTATAACACAATTAGGTTTTCTACTCACATCCACTGATGTTTCCCTTTATCCTTAAACTGTTGACCTCTACCTTTCACTGCTTGTAATGGTAAGGGAATTTGAAGATCTTCCCTGCCCTTTAATAAGCCTAAGTAAATCTGAGGACCTTCCCTAATTTGAAAATATACTCTGCCCCCTAATAAGCTGAATGTGGTCCCATGGAGCCTGTGGTGGGAGCAGTTTGCTGAAGGGTGGAGCAGAGCCCAACTGGAGAAGCTTACTTAGGGGAGGCTTGTTTTTCAGGAAGGCCCACATGTTGTTACTTTGTAATTAGACAGTGGGTGAGGAGGGTTGTGATGTCCTCTGACCCTGGAGAAGGCTATATATACCTCTGAGGTGAGGTTTTGCTTTGGGACTCACTTTGGAAAGAGTTGTGTGATTTGGTCAGATGAGACTCTAGGCAGCTGTTGAGCCCCCTGTCTTTGAAAACCCAGATGTTGGTGCATCTCCCTCTGGTAACTAACTGTATGTATGTAATGGTCAGACAGCTAGAAGCCCTGTCTGTTTAATTGTTATTTTCTCTGTATTTTTTTGTCTGCTTGTAACTTCTGTTTGTATTATCTGAAGTTCAGGTTGCTGACTTTTTCCCTTGAACTAGGTAAATGATATATGTTTAATTAAATTAAGATTGTTAACCCTTTTTGAGTTACTTTCTTTGCCACAATGTAGTTGACAAGTGACCCTAAAGCTTCCATTAGTCAAACAAACCAAGAAACCACTCCCAAGGCAGTTCCATTTTTAAACAATTATAATTTTGGGGAAGCTTTCCCTTGCATTGGGTGTATCTGCCTCTTTGGTATGGGTGATCCCTTTTGACTTGCTTAGGAACTGGATATAAGTTCTGTTTTCTAGAACTAAACAGAATAAGTCTAATCCCTTTTTCATATGACAGGCCTTTGAACACTTGAAGACTGCTGTTATGTTATCCCTGAGTCATCTTTAAACTAAGTGTGCCCAGTTCCTTCAGTCAGGCCTTATATGGTATGGTCCTCCACTTCCCTCATTATCCTAGTTTTACAGTCTTATTGAACATATTCCAGCTTGCCAATGACCTTCCTAAAAGGTGCACAGAACTGAACACAATACTCTCTGTACTGCGCCAACCAGAGCAAAATACAACAGAACTATTAACTCCTTTATTCTGTATGATTTGCCTCATTTAATTCAGTCTTGGATTGAATAAAGATTTAATTAGATCAGATACAAAATTCTTATTTTCTTGGCTGCGATGTCACACTGCTGATTCATTTTGAAGTGTGAATCAGTATGTTGACATCTCACATCTTTTTAACACCAAGTGTTGTCTAGCCATGCCTCTCTTTTCTTGAAATTGTTGATTTTTATGAGTCTAAGTGTGACTTAGTAAAATTACATTTTATTCACTCTCTTTTGTGGTGGTTTCATCAACTCTCATGATTTCCATCATTACTTCTATGCAAATCTGTATATCCATTCCTAGGTACTCTCTAAACAACTTGGACATCACTAACTTACTATTAAACATCTCAAACTGGATGTCCTACAGCGAATCTAAACTAGAACTCATCTTCCCTTTCTAGGTTCTTTATTTTTGTTAAGGGCCATTTTAACCATTCATTCTCAGCTTTATAGCCATCCTTGATTCTTCCCTCTCCCTAATCCAACCAGTTGCTAAGTCTTGTTGATCCTATTTCCACAACATAGCTGACATAAATACACCTCTCCCCTCCCCCACCCCACTTTCACTCACACAGCTACCATCCTAGTCAGACCTTCTTAATCTGTCATCTAGGATGTTGCAATAACCCCAGCTGTGATCTCTCTTCTTTCCAGTCTATTCTCCACAGTCCTGCACAATTGATAGTCCTAAAGCACAGCTCTAGCCATTGCTTAAGAAGCTCTTGTAGGTCACTCTTGTGTCTAAGATCTAATACAAACTCCAGTTGGCTTCTAAAGACCTTCAAATCTGGCTCCCACCTAACTTTCCTGGTTTATTACACAGAAGTCTACATTCTTTTTTTTTTTTTTTTAAAGCAATAGGGGTTAAGTAACTTGCTCAAGGTTACACGGTCAGTTATTTCTGGGTGTGGTGCTGAGTATCTGAGCCCGGATTTGATCCAGGTCATCCCGACACTGGAGCCGGTGCTCTTACTCGCTGAGCCACCTGGCCACCCCTAAGCAATTGGGGTTAAGTAACTTGCTCAAGGTTACATGGCCATGTGTTTCTGGGTGGATGCTAAGTGTCTGAGCCTGGGATTCGATCTCCAGGTCTTCTCAACACTGGAGCCGGTGCTCTTACTCGCTGTGCTACCTGGCCGCCCCGAAAGAGGCAAGTGTTTCCGCCCGGGATCGAAAGAAGTCTACATTCTAACTGAATCAGCTTGTTTGCTGTCCATGTGCAGGGTGTCCTACCACCTCTGTGCCTTTGCATAAGCTGACCTCCTATACCTATAATGCACCATCCCTGACCCCACCCCAGCCCCCTTTCCTCCTCCCTTCAGCCTTCTAGAATGCCTAACTTCCTTCAAGGTAAGCTCAAGTGCCATCTCTTATAGGAAACCTATCCTGATTCCTCCCCTCCCCCTCAGCTGCTTGGACCCTCTGGAAATTATTTGTGTGTATTTTGTATTTTATCATCTTGGTACAAGTTGCTTCCTTTCAGAAGAACATAGAGGACTATTTTTGAAAATCTTGTACTCCTCATAGCAAGGATGTTACCTTATACATGGAAGGTATGTAATAGGATTGTTAAGTGAATTAATTTACCCCTGTTAAATTTTATCTTATTAGATTGGGTACTTTGTCTAATCTAAGATCCTTGCTGTCTTATGTCAACATATTTCTGTAGGTGTCCTATCCCTTTTACTCAAGCATTAGCTCCAAAAGAGCAGAATCCGTTTTACTTTATCTTTGTGTCAGCAATACCTAGTGTGGCAAGTAAAATTCTAACAAGGCAGGCTGAGACACAGTTTTTTTTCCAGGGAAAGATAAAAGTTTATTAGCAGTGACTCGTAAACAAACTTAGTTAGTAAGTTGGTTACCTTGGCCATCTCAGCCAAAAAGCCAGGGACCTGAGCATATCAGTTTGTTAGTTAGGCTAGCAGTAGCTAGTAAATTGGGTCAATGACCTCTCTCAATGACCAGACTCAAGTGAAGACTGACAGGTGTTTTAAACCTAGGCATGTCTTACGTCTGATTCACTTTATAGCACATCATTTGGACCTCCTCTGGTAAAGGTAAGACAATCCCAACTAGAAGAGAAAAGTGAGGCACCTCCATATTACTTCTTTGGAAGATGATAATAATCCTCAGGTGATAGGATTGTTGTTGCTTATCCTTTGTGCTCAAAGAGGACCAAAATGACATCACAATGTTGGGGTCAATGTATAGTGTGTCTGTCTGTAGCTGATCGTGAGCTCAGAAAGCTCTACCACATCAGGTATAAATAGTCCATATGACCATTTAGGAGGGAGAGGTCTCTAAATTTGTGTATCTCATATTTCTTTTGAGAAAATAGTTGAAAAGTAAAATAATAAAATTATGAAATTGTAAAAATTGTTAATAGTAAAGTAACAAAATAATGAAATAGTAAAATGGCATGAGTGAACCCTTTTGACTTGCTTAGGAACTGGATTTAAGTGAGACAGAGTTGCATGAAGTCAATAGCCTCACTCTCTCTTCCAAAGTCATTGGAACTCAGTGGCAAGACAAAAATCAAGACAACTGTTGGTGGATGGATGCAGTGAGTGACCTTGGCATATTTGGTGCCTGACTAAGATTTAAGTGCTCCACAGTGCTTGCTTCTGCTGCCTTCATGGCCCACTGAAACAGAATGTTCATATCTGCCCATTTGCCAGGGAAGTTCTCAAATGCTTGGAGTAGACACCCCCCCCCCCCAACTCACCAATGGGTTTAAGGCCCTTGATTACCCTCAAATAGGACTAGTTTGAGGCTGGGGAGTTGACCTTCAGGTGTAGCTGATTATCTCCCCTCTCTCTGCCACCTCCCCCCCCTTCTGGCAGTTAAAGAATATTAATTGATTCATGGGCATCAACTGCCTCTAGCAATCTTGGCTAGAAAATCAAAACCATCCCAATCAGGATCCCCCCCCCCCCCACCTTTGGCCTTCTCCATTGGATACCTAATCATCCTTAATAGGAGAGTCAGGACCAAACCCAAACTGGCTCAGAACTGAGGGACTCAGGTTAGCAAAGAGGTACCCCAGGGGCTAGGAGTGATTGATTATTCAACCAAACCTATAGCTCTGAGAGAGCTTCTTTTAAGCAAGAGTGAGAAATGGAGGGTTTGGTTGAATTTGGAGAAATTGGGTTATTAGTTATTAAATAATGCAACATAAAATTAATTTTCCTCCCTTAGCACTGTGTTCTACTTCTTAGCCTAAGAAGGCACTTAATAAATGTGTATTGAGTTAAATTATTTTTTAGCCCTGGTGTCTGATGATGACCAAATTCTCTGACCATCTTTCTAGTTCAGTGGGTGCAGTTAAGGAAACTTTCTGTCCCTTTTATTGGCCTTGAATCTTCTCTGGAGATTCCATTGAGCATTTGGAACTTTATATCTTTCTTATGACATATTCTATCCTATCTCATATGATAGTTCCTATAGTTGTCGTATTCTCTCTTTTAGACTCTAGATAGCCACTAATAAAATGGGTAGGTAGTAAGAGTGTTGAGTGAGTGAATGAATGAATGAATATAGTATGTTGAATCTTTTTTTTTCTTTTAAAGCAATTGGGGTTAAGTAATTTGCTCAAGGTTACATGGCCAGTTTTTTTGTGTGGGTGTTAAGTATCTGAGGCCAGAACTGATCCTGGGTTCTCCCGACTCTGGGGCCTGCACTCCTACTCACTGTGCCACCTAGCCCCCCCCTAGTATGTTAAATCTTACAGAAGAAAATGCTACTGATTCAAAGGGGAAAATAAAGCCAACTCTAGGTTTTGCTATGATTTCCTGAAGTAATTAAAAAAAACCTAAAAACAAAAAATACAATAGGAATTCATAGAAGAGAGCGATCATTAGTGGCTAGAATGGACATTGAAGACTTGGATGAAGGACTTTAATTCCTTAGTAATAACTTTCTACTAAAACTTTCATAAAATGAAGTAGCTTACTTGAAATAATTATGGAGGTTTTAGACCTCAAGAATTATAGATCTTAGTTCAATTTGTACCTTTTTAAAAAAATCCATATCATGGGAACCATCACCCAGTTATCATTTTTGGCCATCTGAACTGGGTCTCATGATACTGAGAGTTCCATATTCTGTGAAAAAAAAGAGTGGTGGTGTATTGGCTTGTATATTTTAAATACTAGAACTTCAATCTTGAATTTTGGAAAAAATAGAGTCAATGTCATTTTTGTATGTGAAATAGAGATGAAGCCTGTTTTTTTCTGTATCAAGGGACTATATTAATAAAATGTGTTTGATTTGGGTAGAACCAATTAAGTAGTTTACATAAACATGTATTCTTTTCAGAAGAAAAGGTAGAGGGTAAGCTAAAAACTCAAGAAAAAGAAGAGCAGGGCCAAACTGTTGATAGAAGCTCTTTATTTTGAATTTGTATGTAATAATTTCATATCTGGGTCATCTTTCACAACTCATTTAAGAGAATTCATTTATTGACATTTGAGCCTGCAATCATAACCTCAAGGCAAATACAAGTTTTATTAACATAAAAATTGTTTCAGAACCTTTTCCCATGGAACTCAGGAATTTCAAGAAGCATCTCTAACAATTTTCAAAAGACAGTGCTGCTCTGGAGCATTAGTTTTTAATAGTTTTGATTTTAACACCAAGAATTCTAGAGCAGGACAAATACAATACGGAATCATTTCATTTTTTCATAAAGCTTTTAAAAAATTAAGTCAAAAGAATTTATTAAATTCCTACTTTGTGCCAGGCAACCTACTAAGTGCTAGGCAAAACGAAACAAAAAAAAAGCCTCTTCCCTCAAGGAACTCACTATCTAGTAGGGGAGACATAAAAACAGCTATGTACAAGTTAAGATATATACAGGATAAATTGGAGATAATTAGTAAAGGAAAGTCATCTAGCAGAAGATGGGATTTTAGCTGGGATTTGAAAGTAAGAAAAGCCAGGAGACAGATGAGGAAGGAGAGACTTCCAGGTATAGGTGACAATGAAAATGCACAATTGGGAAATAGAATGTCTTGTTTGGGGAATAGCAATGACTCCAGTACCATATATGTGAAGGGGAGTAAAGTATAAGAAGACTGGAAAGGTAGGAAGAAAATCATCCTTGCAATCTTTCCTTACATTAAGGAAAACTCAGTTAACACAAAGGTTAAATTTGTAGAATCGGGTTTTAGGCTAAAACAGATTTGGTTTGTGGGGCTAGATCCTAATATAGGATGTCCCAAATGTTTTAGTGCAGTTTTAAGTTTCACTAGCTTAAGTCAAATACATTTACGCTTTAATAACTTAAAACTGTACTAAGATTTTTGGGATATCATATATATGAACATAAGAGAAGAGGGAAAAAACAGTAACAAAAACAAAAATAATATCTGGGAGAGCAATTGTTGCATGTGTATGTGTGTAATGTGCTTAGTGACTTTTGTTTAAAATGTAACTAAATAAGCATTTATCACATGTGTCTAGTAGACTAGACACCAGGGAGGATAATATATAATGCATATATTGTCATTGGGGAGCTACTCCACATAGTAACAACTTTTTACACAGGAGTGATTTTGAATATCTATCAAATATATACTTCTAATATTTTAATCCTTGAACACCTTTTATTCATTCATTCAATAGATGTTTATCAAGGACTTACTATGTGCCAGATACTGGGCTAAGTACTGGGTATAAAAAAAGAGGCAAAAGACAGTCCTTGACCTCAGTGTAATGGGAGAAATAACCCGCAAGCAAATCTATATGAAGCAAGCTATGTACAGGATAAATAGGAAATAATTAAAAGAGGGAAAGCCCTGGAATTTAGAGAGTTTGGGGATTCCTTGGTATAAGTATTTTCTAAAAGGATGCAGATCACAGAATACCAATCTTTTTTTGTTTCATGGATTGTCATAGTCAAATCACCTAGATTTCACTTCACCTAGAGATGAGCCTCTCCATAATTAGCTACTTTGGTCTTTGGACAGTAGATCTTGTGGACATTGTGACCATACTTGAAGAGTCCCCAACTTATCCGAACTCATTAGGGTGTATGCTTCATTGGTAGTCTTCAAATACCTTGAGAACACTTGTACACCACGGTGAAATGTAGGAGTAGGACTTTTGTGACGTTTACACACACACACACACACTCAAAATGCCAAATGAAAAATGCCATAGGAACTTGAATTGTACCTTACATTTAGAACTGGAAAGAACCTCAATGAGCATCTCCTCCAAAAAATAACTAAAAGGAATCTTCACTGTATTATATTCTACGAGTGCATTATTAGCTTCTGCTTGACCTCTAATCAAGGAGAACTCACCATGTCCCAAGGTAGTTCATTCTAAACCTGGACCACTTTACATGTTAGGAAGTTTTGGGTTGTTTTTTTTTTTCTGATATTAAGTCTGTATTTACTGCTTTGCAACTTCTACCTACTTCTGCTTCTGCTCTGTAGGACTAAGCAAAACAAATCCTGCTTCCTAATGTGATGTTTAAAAAGTTTAGGAGACATAATTGTCACAATATGATACTATATTTTTTCCTGTCATTATTACCTTGTAAATTTTTCACTTTATCTCTCTTAACTTTCTTTATCTTTCCTAAGTCATTAGCATTCTCACATGCCCTCCTCACTTCTGTTTCTTAGAATCCAATCTTCTTTCAAGGTTCAGCTCTAGTGTTAACCTCCTACAGGATGCTTTTTCTGATCTCTCTAGTTGCCTTCCTTCCTTAAATTATCTTTTACTTATACTGATCTGCATGTTATAAGGTCTCTCAAAATCTGACAATTTTACTCATTGGAAAAGGCAAAGAAGAAATACACACTTTTTTTCCTTATATATACACATTTCTTATATATAAATATTTCTTATATATATATACATTGATTTATGTGTGTGTGTATATATATATATATATATATATAAACATATATGTGCAAAATTTTAAACACTATGAAAGCAGCTTACAGAGAACAGATGGGTAAAAGGTAAAGATAACCTTTACCATTACGTTCTGTTTTCTACCATCTAATCTGCACATGACTGAGAGGAGAACTTTGAAACTGATAACTGGGAAATCCTGAACCCCAGAATTATTTTTTGTAATTGTTGAGCTAGAGTACATTGCATAGTTATGTCTTGGGAGGCAGAGATGAAGAGTTTTGTTATTCACTGTGAGCCAGAAGTGGAATCTTTCACTGAAAAAGCCTAGATTTGTATCTAGAAGGTTGGTCTACGAAAAAGATCTTAAAGTCTGGTGAAAGACTCTTTTTTTTTTTTTTTTTATATATTGCTGAGTGGAGAGCTTTAGCTCTTTTGCTTCCAGAATTGTTGGTTAGGAAAGAGAGGCTTCACCTCTATCTCTGCACTGTCACCTGTGGCCTGGGAGGTAGAAACTCCCCAGAACCTAGAAAGGGAGCAGAACTAGGAAAAAAAACAAATCCTCTTCAGATTCCAGACTAAGATTTCTCCATTTTCTAAAAGAATGCAGCACTATCTCAGTGGCAAAGAAGAGTGGCCTAGCACGACAGAGAGACAGTTCAACTCAGCAGAGAAGCAAGGTAGCTTATCAGTAGAGTAGTCCAGCCATAGGGCAACTTAGGTTAGCAAAGGAGTCTCTTGTCTAATACCAACACCCTGGCCATCAGTGTATTTTCATATGTATTTGCTCCTGAAGAAAGGAAAGGACAGCAGGATCCAAAGTTCCAGAAATAAGCATGTGTTTGCTATATATTTGCCTCACTACTGGAAGACTTTAACTTTGTACGAAGTTTATCCCACAGTATCCTTGGATTAAAGAGTACTCCCAAGGTTTATGGGTAGAAGGTAATGTAATTATTCTTGCTTTGACATCTAGTTAATAAATGTTTTGATTAAGAGTTGATAGAATCAGCTGGCTGATTGATTTACCGGGAAAACTATTGATGCAGACTCAGGACCAGGAGTATGTTGGTTCCAACTCATACCAGTTTGTGAAAGCCAATTGTTAAATTTTCAGTGTGAGCATTTATACTTCAGAAATTGGCAAACATTACAAATTAGGATTTGGTTTATTATTTTGTTGTTTGTATAGACTTAAGGTAATGGAGAAAATTTTGATAGGGCAAATAAAACTTAAAAGTGTACTTTTTTCCCCTAGAGAGTTGGTTGTTAAACATTTACAAAAACATCATTGCTCAGGACCTATAGTGTACAGTGGTATGAAAGTAGCCACGCGCCAGGGTTAGAACACTGAAAGAGTTGGTTGTAGCAGTTTCTAATTCTTTGGTGAGCCCCTAATCTGCCACCATGTGATCAAATTAGATCCAGAGAGAACAGAAAAAGAAGAGATAGGGTTGGGGAAACACCTATTACCTGTGCAAATGTATCCCCAAGTAGAATGTAAGAATGTTTTATCTTTATATTCCTGATATCAGATTGGTTTCTTGGTTGTTAGGACCCAAGTTGGAATGAAACAAAGCACTACAGATTTAACAGTTAACGAAGAAAATTTATAGGACATTCAAAATGAGAAGATGTTCTCCTGGACCAGTGATGGTCATTCTGCTAATCTGTGGTCAGAGGTCTGAGGGAGGAGTTCCAATACCAACTGTCCTATTGCTGTTTAATAGACGAAGCATCAATTAGACTTTTTCTATGTGAAAGGCACGGTGCTAAGCGGTAAAGATACAAAAACAAAGAAAAAGAAGGTTCTTACCCTCCAGGAGCTTAGAATCTAATAAGGAAGAAGACAAAACGTAAAAGGCAGCTGAACAATTTGAGGATAGGGAGAGAAATATCTGTGTAGATATAAGATTGGTGGTAAGGAGATCAAGTCCACAGAGGGAGAAGTGGACCTGTGACTGAAATGAGTGTGCATGGTCTGCACCTCAGAAAATGGTGGTCCAGGCCACAGACTCAGCAATCAGAAGAGAGGACTTCAGCTAGAGGCCTTAACCTGCTGCTTCTTTGAATATTGTGGGAATTAATCTCTTAATACTCTCACAATAATCTCCCTCCAGCATGGAATAAGGGTACACAGAAGAAGAGAGTCTATTGCTTTTCCCATCTATGCTATTTTCAATGCCTCAATCAATCAAAATAATTTATTACTCACTCATGTGTTAGGTGCTGGAAATAAAAAGATAAAAATAAAATACTTCCTGCTCTCAAGGAACTTATAGCTGAGGGAGACATCAGATATATATATACGCACACACATATATATGTGTATATATGTATATGTATGTATATACACATATATGTATATGGAGAGAGAGAGAGAAGTAGTTGCAACATAGATAAAAGGTGATTTTGTGGGAAAAACATCAGTGGTTTTGTACAGATCAGGAAAGGCTTCATGTAGAATCTTTTGCTTAAACTGAGCCTTGAAGGAAACAAGGAATTCTAAGAGACAGAGGTGAAGAAGGAGTGTACTCCAAGCATGAGGAGACAGCCAGTGACATGACACAGTTGATGAAGGGCCATGTATGAGGGACAGCAAGAAGATCACTTTGGCTAGAGTGTAGTATGCATGAAGGATAGTAATGGATAATGAGGATAAAAAAGTAGATTGGGAACAGGTCATGAAGAGCTTTAAAGGTCAGACAAAGCTGTATTTTTTTTTCATGATGACTAATATGGAAATACGTTTTGCATGACTGCACATGTATAAGCTATTATCAAATTGCTTGCCTTCTTGATGAAGGGGGAAGGGAAGCAAGGAGGAAGGGAGAGAATTTGAAACTCAAAATTAAAAAAACCAAATGTTTAAAATTTTTAAATGTAATTGGAAAAAGATATATTTATTAGTTAAAAGTCAGAGAAAGGATTATACTTGATTCCAGAGGTAGAAGCAAGGGTTTGGAATTTTTTGAATAGGGGAATGATGTGATTAGATTTAAATCTTAGAAAAATGACTTTGGCAGCTGTCTGAATATTTGATTGGAGAGAGGAAAAGCTCGAAGCAGGAGGCCAGTTAGAAGGTTATTGAAATAGTCTAGAAGAGAAGACATGAAGGCCTGAACTAAGGTGATTCCTGTGTGAGTGGAGAAAAGGGTAAGGATGTGACAAGAGTTCAGCAGGTAGAAACAAGATTTTGCAGTAACAAATTGGGTATATGAAGTAAGTGAGAATGAGGAGTTGAGGATAACATTATGATTATAAATGTAAGTGAATGGAAGGATGATGGTGCCTTCATCAGAAATGGGGAAGTTGAGAAGAGGGGTATGTTTGCTGTCAGGGAGGTAATGGTAGATTATGAGCTCTATTTTGGACCTGGTGGATTTGAGATGACTATAAGACATCCAGTTTGAAATGCTTAATAGGCAGCTGGTGATGCAGGCCTGGCGCTCAGGAAAAAGACTACAGCTGGCTATATAGATTGGCAGGTCAACAACAGAGCCACTGGGTATGTCCTCAGGGATCATGATGTGAATTATGATGCAGCAAAGAAGAACCAAAAGGTTACATAAGATAGGAGGAACAAGAGACAGCAATGTCATAATTAAATTTTTGAAAAGTTGGATATGAGTGTGGTGGTGATTATTGAATGGGAATGGAAAGGAGTATATGGGGCATCCAGGTGGCACAGTGGATAGATCTCAGGCCTGGAATCAGTAAGACCTGAGTTCAAAGTGCTCTGCTTGGACTCAGAAAGACTTATCTTCCGGAGTTCTAATCTTGCCTCACATACTTACTAACTGTGGTCCTGGGGGAGTCACTTAACCCTATTTGCCTCAGTTTCCTCATCTGTAACATGAGCTGAAGAAGGAAATGGCAAAACACTCCAGTATCTTCGCCAAGAAAATCTCAAATGGGAGCATGAAGATTCAGACACAATTGAAACCACTTAACAGCACGAAGAAAGGAGTATACACATTAATGAGGCAAAACCCAAGACAAAGAGAATTAAAAGGAGTTTATTAAATACATGAAAGTGGTAACACATTGATGGACTTATCACTGGGGATCAGCAATGGCTTCAAGATGAAGCTAGCGTTTATTGACAACTTTTATAATGAGGTAAAGATAATTCAGATAGGTCCACATCAGCAAAAGAAGAGAGGAGCTTTTGCAGTTTCTCCCCAAGGTAACAAGTATGTGACAATTTCCAGGTACAAGCAGGTAGGGGGTGACTTACTACTTGACAAATATCAGGTAATACAGAGCTTCAGACTGGATGATGCCTCCCCCTAACACTGATTGGTTTGCAAACAACAGATCATTGGATCAGCATAACTTTCAGTATAACCAATCATGGTCACAGAAGACCTATCATGAAACATGTTCTATGCTTCCTGACAGAGAGGTGATGGGCTCAGGTACAGAATGAGATAGATACTTTATGGACATACACAATGTGGGAATTCTTTTTGTTTAACTATGTATATTACATTTTTTTTAATTTGGAGGAAAGAGGTAAGGAGGAGAGAAATAAATTTTGAAGTGAAAGGAAATTAAATTAAGCAAAAATTGAACAAGATGTCTATTTTCCCTCATTTAGGAACCTTGAGCAGAGGTTTGATGACTTAGTTGAAACCCAGGGTATTAGAGACAAAATTCATTTTTCAAGTTACACAAGATAATGTTAAGGTGCTTCTCAACTCTATAGTATTTCTTTTGAGTTTTGGGGGGTGGATAACATCATGAAATCATTAAGAAGATGAATCTGACTGTGGCATAGAAGGTTGGAATGGTAAAGAGACAGTAACCCAAGGAGGCCATTTATGAAGTTATTAGAGTAGTCGAGGCCTAAGGTAATGGGAATTTAGATTACAGTGGTAGCAGTGAGGTAAAAAAGGGAGACATTGTGGTGTGTTAGAGCATTGGATTTGAAGACATAGGCTTTAGTTTCAAATCCTGATTCTGGCCCTTTCTCTGTCTATGACATCAGGCAAATTAGTTCATCTCCTAGGCCTTAATTTCTTCAAGTGAGGATGTACTACATGACCTTGAAGATTCCTTCCAGCTAGAAGTCTGTGATCCTATGAAAAAGATAATGTCACAGACATTTATTTCTAAGGGGAAAAAACCAACAAGCTTTAGTAATTCATTAGAAATGTACTAATACAATTGACTTTGAAATTTTGAACGTGGAGGAACTGGTTTTGATGGGAAGATGATGAGTTTCAGGTTTAGACCTATTGATATTAAGGTAAAATTGGGATTCACAAATACAGATATCATGTAGCAGTTAGAAATATAAATTTAGCACCCCCTGGGCTAAGGCAATACTTCTTTAGTAGGAGAATTTGTGAACCTCAAATCCCAAGATGTTTAGCTATTCAAAGTGTTTTTCCCCTTTGTCTATTTAGTGTTGACCCTGGCCCATAGTTGTGTTGTGTAAAGACTAGAGTCAAATTCAAGACTGGAGTTGAGGACTAGAAATAAATTTAAGAATCATCAGCCTAGAGGGATTAGTTGAAATTGAAAATGCATCTTTCCCAAAGGAAAGAATATAGAAGGGAGGAGTGTTGAGGAGAATGACAGTAGTTAGGGGTCAAGAAGAGGAGTCAGTAAAGAAGGTAAAGAAGAAAGGAATGATCAAAAATCTTAAATATCACAGGGAAGTAAAGAAGAATGAGGAATAAGTTAAAGTCTTTGGAATTGAGGAATCTGTTCTTTAATATTTCCCTCCTTAAAGCTCAAGACTCCTCAAATTATAACTTCATATAGGTTCACAGGCTCTAGAATTAGAAAACATAATAGAAAGCCATAGTAGAAAGAACAATGGATCTTTTGCTCATTTCCCACCAGGCTTCACTCCCTGGGAATTCTCCACCATGCCCCAGAAACCTCTTTATCCTGGAAGATCATTGCAGCCCTGGAACTCACAACTGAACCCCCTCTCTCTCACTGGACGATTTCCTCCCAGAACCTCCTTTTAAAGAGGGCGTGCAAGCAAGCCATCTCTTCATTTTCTATCAGGCAGCAGTTCTCCTGAATTTCTGCATCATTCCCTGGCAAGTCTAGCATCTCCATACCTCCCTTAGACAGTTTTTTTTTTTTAAGTTTACTATTTATGTAGAAAGATTAAGTAGTAGTGCTTTGAAGATTTTGTGAGGTGGAAGTGAGAATTATGTTATTTACAGTTATATGCAAAGGCAAAGAGAGTGGAGATAGACTTTTTATTTTTTGTTTTTGGCAATTGGGGTTAAGTGACTTGCCCAGGGTCACACAGCTAGTAAGTATCAAGTGTCTGAGGCCAAATTTGAACTCAGGTCCTCCTGACTCCAGGGTCAATGTTCTATCCACTGCTCCACCTAGCTGCCCCCTTTATTTAAAGCTTTCTTTGATGTGTCTCCTTGCCTTTTAGAACGTAAGCACCTAGAGGGTAGAGACAGCCTTTCTTTTTGCTTGTATTTGTATTCTAGGGCCTTACAAGTAGTAAGAACTTGATAAGTGCTTGTTGACTACATGGGGTCAGTTCCAGGTCTGATGCTTGATCTCTTGTTTACTGTTCTTTTCTTAGGCAAATCATTTTTCCTCTCCGTACCTCAGTTTTGTCAACTGCAAAAATTAGTGGGTTGGACTAGATGTCTCTAAGTCTTCTAATTCTAGAGCCTGTGACCCTATATGAAGTTATAATTTGGTCTTCAACTTCCTAAAAATAAATCTCAGGTGACCAGCCAAGTGCAGTGAATAATGAAACTTTTATTTTGTTTCTTTCTAATTGCCCCACTCCTTGCCCACATTTGGCTGTAACCGTTGCTGGAAAGAAGTGTTAGTTGAAGGAAGCAGCCGTTGTTTTCCACTCTAGATGCTGCAAAATCTTTAAAAGAGGAAATGTTATTGCCCATAACAGAGATGTAAACTGTGAGGGCAGAGAGGGTAGAAGTTCTTTCTCTATACTGCTATTTACCTCTTCATCAATCTCTTAAGTTTATGTTCCTGAGCCTGGCCAGTTCTGTTGGTGTGGTTATATGCAGACCATCTGTTTAAATCATCTTGCAGCTGCAGAATCACAGAAATACTTGAGAGGATCATCTTGTCTGGTTGTCAGCAGCAAAAACGGACTTATGTAACCCACTGCCAATAGATGAGTGTTTCTGTTATTTTTCCATCTCATGTTCTCCCAGGTAGGAAATTCCAAAAACTTCCCGTGTGACCCCTTTTGATGTTCAGAGATTTTTAGGAGGTGTTTTGCTGTCTGATATCTCCTCCTCCTCTTCTTCTTCCTCCTCCTCCTCCTTCTACTTCTTCTTTTGACTTTTTTTAATATATATTTTTTAGTTTTCAGCATTCACTTTTGTAAGATTGTGAATTCCAAATTTTTACCCTTCCCTCTCCACCTCTCCCCAAGATGGCATGCAATGTGATATGGGCTATACATGACATATCCTTCTTGATAGCTAATCTAAATCATTTCTGTTGCACTTCAAACCAAGCCACTCCTTTTATTAGTGTGAATAATAAAAAGAAGAAGCTGACTATAAATCTAGGCAGCCACCAGAGGTTGGCTGGAGTAGGCTTGAATTAGCTCCCAAGAGCCAAGTGTCAAATATTTGGTGTGAGCATTTATTTATACCTTGGGAAACAGTAAGCTACAAAATCAGGGCCTAATTTATTGATTCCTTGATTGGGCAGGTAGGTGGCACCATAGTGCACAGAGCGCTGGGCCTGATATCAGGAAGACTTGTCTTCCTGAGTTCAAATATGGCCTCAGACACTTACTAGCTGTGTGACCCTGGGCAAGTCACTTAACCCTATTTGCCTAAGTTTCTTTATCTGTAAAATGGAGCTAAAGAAGGAAATGGCAAACCACTCTAGTATCTCTGCCATGAAAACCCCATTGAAGTCATGAAGAGTTGGACTGGATTGAACGCACTGATTTTCTAGACTTATGAAAGTGATTGAGAAAAGTGTTAATAATGAAGATTAAGTTTAAAAGTCTGTTATGCTTACATTTCATGGGGAGATAGTTGTTAACTTATTTACCAGCATACCATCAGAGCCAACCCTGCTACCTAAAGAGCCATACTGGGGCAGCTAGGTGGTGCAGTGAATAGAGCACTGGCCCTGGAGTCAGAAGGACCTGAGTTCAAATTCGGCCTCAGACACTTAACACTTACTAGCCTTGTGACCTTGGGCAAGTCATTTAACCCCAGTTGTGCTGCCTTCCCCCTCCAAAAAAAAAAGCCTAAAGAGCCACAGATTTGAGAAGCCAGTTTCTAGGTGCAGTTCTAGCAGAATACAGCAAGGGGAGGAGAATATTTCTCTCTTCCCCTTCATCAGTGATGTCTTAAGAGGCACATGGTAGCATTTGGTAGAACAGGAATTCAATTATCTTCTTGTTTTGTTTTTTTCTTGTTCATGGTTCCTTCCATTCATCCTAATTCTTCTATACAGCATGACTAATATGAAAATATGTTTAATGGGAATGTATGTATAGACCTATGTCAGACTGCATGCCATTTTGAGGAGGGGGGAAAGGAGGGAAGGGAGAGAAAATTTAAAACTTATGTAAGTGAATGTTGAAAACTAAAAATAAATAAATTAACTTAAAAAAGAACAGGAGTCCAGCTGCAGAGTTCAGTCAAATTGGTAAGAGGAGTCTAGAGTCTGATAGTTGGAGTCAGGAACCTGCTTGAGGGGTAGTAGTCTTTGAGCCAAGACTCCTGGTCCTAGGAGGTGGGATCCATTTCTTTCAGAAAATTCATAGCTGTACCTTAGGTTAGGGTGTCAGCTGAGCCAGAAGCATTGTGTGACTGACCACAGCCAAGCAGTCCATTGGCTTCTCCTGGAGCTGTGTAACAGCATCTAGTGAATTAGCATCAGCAGACTTGGCAAGACCAAGGTCAATGGTAACGGTGTGAGGGTATTAGCAGCCTTGCAATATCAGAGGCATAAAATTGCTGCTCCTCACATATACTTTGGTGTGGATCCCCACAACTGGCAGCAAGGATCATAGCTGAGGTAATGGCTGATCTCAGAAAGAGCTATAGAAGGTGAGGGAGTAGTAGTAGTTCCCTGACCCTCGGGTAGCAGCCCAGGCGGTGATGAGGACAGTGACATTTGGACACTGCTAGCAGCAGCAAGATGACAGGAACAGCAGTGATCTGGCCCACTGGGTAATAGCTCAGGAAGCAGTGACAACATGTGGTAGCAGCAGGATAATTAGAAAACAGTATTGGCCTGGCACTGACACCGTTAGCAGCAGTGAGACAATGCCCTTGGCAATGACATCCATTCTTCAAGAAGTAGCTTTAAAGGTCGCCCGCAGCAAGACAGGGTAGAGGACAGTGGGAATCTAGCTTGAAGTACTTATTCTTTCCAGGATAATACCATGGATCCTAGAAAGACACAGACAGGGCCTGAGTACAGTGTGGGCCAGGTGAGCTGGAAGCAGCCTTGAGGCTCCATGTGGCCTGAGTCTGCCAGAAGTGCCCCATGTAGGACCCAGCTGTAAGTCCAGAAACAGCATGAGTCCTAGCCAACTACTGGCCTAACAATGGGAGTGGAGCCATGTAGACCTTTTTTGTTTATATGACGATGTCTTCTTAGCACTGAGGCAGCTAGATGGTACAGTGGATAGAACACTTGGCCTGGAGTCAGGAAGACCCGAGTTTAAATCCGTCTCAGACACTGTGTGACCCTGGGCAAATCATTTAAGCCCTGTCTGCCTCAATTTCCTTATCTATAAAATGAGGATAATAATATCACCTACCTGGGTGACCCTGGACAAGTTACTTAATTGTTATCTGCCTCAGTTTTCCTCATCTGTAAGATGGGGATAATAATAGCACCTACCTCCCAGGGTTGCTGTGAGGGTAACATGGGACAATATTTGTAAAGCACTTAGCACAGTTCCCTGCCCATAGTCAGTGCTTAATGAAATGCTTGTTTCTCTCCCTTTCCCTTTGTTGTCAGTTTGAGGAGGTGATCTGTTGTGCTGACTTTTGTGACCCTGGCTCCCTAAGGTATTGACATCTAGATGTCACCGAGAGGAGTGTTTTGAGTCAGAATCTGGGAAGGTGTGGGTTAACCTCCCATGCTCTTACTATATTAGCCCAGACTGTGGCAAACAAGGGAAGTTGTAGTCCAGACCTGGAACTCTTGGGTTTGAAATTGCCCCCAGATCTGGGATCTAGCAAGGGCCCCATCTTCTTGTCATTGTAGTCTGGAAGCTTGAAGAGGAAGAAGAGGAGGAAGAGGATGGTGATCATGATAATGACAATGTTCAAATGCCTCTTGTTTACAATATCTCTTTATAATTGTTTTTTATTTAATTAATTAAATTAATTAGTATTCACTTCCATAAGTTTTAAATTTTTTCCCCTTCCCTCCCCTCCCTACTCCCCAAGACTATGTGCATTCCAATATAGGCTCTACATATACATTCCTATTAAATATATTTTAACATTAGTCACGTGTCTGCAATATTTCTTGGAAATTTTCTGCTACAGTTTCCCAGAATCATCAGATTTTCTTTCTTTCATCATATTTCTTTCTTTTTCAGAGTATTTGGTAATCCAATTCATTCTTAAATTTTCTTTTCTTTCTTCTCCAAATCTTTCACTTTTGTCTTCATTGTTTCCAAATTTTTTTTTCCAGGCGAATAATTCTGAGGGTTTATTTTCCCATTTTCCCTGTTCTTTCTGTTACTGTATCCTTCAATAAAACAATTCTGTTTTTCATCAAGTCTATTATTTTGTCTATATTTTTAATGTCTGTTTCTAACCTATTAGATTTCATTATCATCTTGTCCCAAGACTCCTTAGTCACACCCATCTCCTTCTATATTTCATTTTGTGATATTTTTGATAATTTCTTTTAATTTCTTCCCTGTATTTATTGTTCATTTTATTGTGTCTTGAGTAAAGCCGATCTTTATTCTGGTTTTTCAGTTGGTGCTTCTGCACATTTTTCCTGTGATATTTTTTCTCTGCCATCTTTTATTCTATGATATTTTCCCCTCTTCTTTGATTTGCTCATTTCTTTGGGTATTTTTAAAACAATATTTTGAGAACTTCTGGTAGTTTTACTTCATTTTTGTATTTCTAATGTTGTGTTTGTAGGAAAATATGGAAGATATAGGCTTTTCCTTTGTGATTTCTTTGTCATCTTGTTTGAACTTAAAGTAACAAATTCAAATTATATTTTTTCTTTAAGAAGAACTTTTCATTAAAACTCCCAAGCTTAAAATTAATTGTCCTTTAGTACTGTATTTTATGCTTACACAATTTATAGTAGAGGTTCTTAGGGTCTATGAATTTGGGTTTTTCAAAAATATATTTTGATAACTGTATTTCAGTTTAACTTTTTAAAAATAATTCTTTGTATTTTTTTTGCATTTAAAAACATTGCAAGAAGTGGTCCATAGAGTTCACCAGACTACTAACAGAGTTCACGATACAAAGACAATTAAGAACCCCTGATTTAGAGCAAGATTACAATAAATATTGTGCAATAAATGTATTTTACATATATATTTATATTTGTAAATATAATTCATATATTTATATAAGTAAAAATATTATACAATAAATGTCTAGACCCATTAGAATTAGCATTAACCTTTTACTGATTTTTATACAAAGCTTGAGCTAGTTTTAGTCTATTTTGAATATTTTTGGAGACCTCTCTGACACACCTAGCTAAATTTTCTACAGGACAAAACTCTTGTAGTTTTTATACACTTGGGGCCTTCACTGTTTCATTACAAGAGTCTTTCAGTTTATGACTGTTGTCTCCTTATTCCAGTCAGGAATCCCCAAATTAGCTAAATGAGGAAACAAAGTATCAGACTTTATTCTGATTAGTGGGTAAATTATATAGTTAAAAAATGTTTCTATTGTTCATTTGGGAACAGCATTATGATGCAGACTCAGGAGAGGTGAACATTGCACCCTAGACAGTATGATCCAAGAGGCAGATAGCCTCAAGAGAGAAAAAAACACAGTTTTGGGCCTAGGGCAATAAATAGGCAGAAGCGGCAACCTCATGATGGGGCCAACAATTATAGTCTAGCTAGGAAATTTAATTTAGACAAACCAATCAGAACAAGATGTAATAGGTCAGGGGTAAAATGCAGAAAGAACTTTCAGGAATTCAAACCGTCAACTTCTCTAAGAAAGTTAGGGAAGTTACTGCCAAGTGAGAAGTGATAATAGAATCTGGTTGGAACCAACCCCAGAGGTCTTTTCATTCAATGGAGTGGAGTCCTTCTACAACTTCACTGGTAAGCGAGCAGTCATCTTCACCTCTGCTCGAAGACTTCTAGTTGAATAGAATTTATCATAGTACAAATCCATTCCACTCATTCTATTTTTGGACAGCTGTAATCACTAGGAAAGTTTTTCTTCTATTTAGCCAAAATCTGCTTCTTTTAGCCTTTCACAAAACGCTCCTGGTTACACCCTCTGGGGCCATTGAGAACTGCTTGCTGTTCCACATGATAAGCCATTCACATACTTGAAGGCTGCTGTCATGCCCGCCCCCCCCCCCCGAGTATCCTCAAGGATAAACACGCCGAATTCCTTCAAGCCTTGTATGGCTTGAAGGTCTCCAGTTGTCTTACCATCCTGCTTGTGGTACTCTGGACATGCTCCAGTTTGTCAAATGTCCTTTCTAAAATATCCTGCCCAGAACTGAACATAATAGTCTAAAAACGACCTGACCAGAGACCTTTGAAGCTAAACAAAATAAATTGTATACTTCTTTAGCATGATAGTCCTTAAAATGCTTTAAAAACAGCTATCGTATTTCCCTAAGTTTTCTCCTAATTCCTAACATTTAGGGAGTGCTTAAAATTTGTAAAATGCTTTACAACTATTCCATTTTATTCTCACAATAATTCTGGGTGATAGGTGCTACTTCCATTTTACAGATGAAGAAACTAAGGCAGAATGAGGTTAAGTGTAACCCAAGGTTACAAAGCTATTAAGTGTCAGAGCCTAATTTTAACTCAAGTCTTCCTGACTCCAGGCCCATTACCCTTACCAAGGGTGGAGAGACTGGGGCCTTAAGGCTACATGTGCCCCCTAGGTCCTTGGGTGCAGCCTTTTAGACAGTCTGTTTTACAGAACAAATTCTTTTATTAAGGGGATTTGTTCTGTGAAGTTTGGATTTATTCAAAGGGCCGTACCTGAGGACCTAGAGGGCCACTACATGTGACCTCAAGGCCTCAAGTTCCCTACCCCTACACCATTGTACAATCTAGCTGCATCTATCAAAATATCCTTTATTCCTTCAACCAATCCTCAAGTGGCAGAGATTCTGGCCCCTTATTATCTTAGTCGCCTTTCTTTGGACTCATTCACTCCAATTTGTCAATGTTTATCCACAGCTGAATATGACTGTTCACATGTCAAACGAATACATAAGGAATAGAATTTTCCTTTTTCTGTAATTGAATTTCTGTTAGTATAGTCTAAGTATATATATATATATATACACTTTTTTCAATCAACCAAAGGGCATCTATTAAGTACCTTTTATGTGACTGGCATTGTGCTAATTGCTTGAGAAGTAGAGATAAACATGAAATAAACAATCTATCAGAGGCAGAGAACATGTGCATATATTGTTGTTCAGCCATTTCAGTCATGTCTGACTCTTCATGACCCATTTAAGGTTTTCTTGGCAAAGATACTGCAGTGGTTTGCCATTTCTTTCTCCAGTTCATTTTACAGATGAAGAAACTGAGGCAAACAGGGTTAAGTGACTTGGTATAAAGTCAATCACTAGCAGCTCTCCTGAGGACTGCTACTGTGAATAACTTTGAGGATCTAATTGCATAGTATAGTGAACTCTATTTATTCAGCAATAAATAAAGCAAAACATTCAAGAAACTAAAGTACAACATTCATAACAATAAAACATAGCAACTTATTACTAAGGTGGCCACATTCACAACAATATAACATAACAACTCATGACTAAGGTGGTCACATAGTCTTAAAAAATATCATTCAGGAGGCGCAGCGTGGCGTGGCAGATGCAGGCCAGGAAGGGGCCTGATCAACTCGGAGGGCAAGTCTTCCCACCAACCACAAGGTCCACTACCAGGCCTATCACCAAAGGGCTGGGACTGGAAAGAGCAAGGTAAGAAGCAAATACAGGGGCCCCTATACTGGACAGCAAACACTCCTGGGGCTACCACTTCATAGCCCAGAAATCTTTTTTTAAAAAAAAAGCCCCTTTCAGGACCTCCAAAGACAAAGATGACAGAGTGAACCCCACTTGCTCCAAACCCCCCCCTCTGACCCTGAAAATATAGTAACTATTGTCCAGGGCAAAACCCTCTACAGTAAAGGCTTGGGATCCTAGAGGAAGGGCGTGGTTAGGACCCTGCCTCAAAATGGGTAGAAAGCAGACTACAAAGACAAAGACTCTAGAGTCCTACTATCCTTAGAGGGAGGAACCAACCTCAGAGGGAGACAATGTAGACTCCACACCCACAGCTGAGACTTCAACAGGGAATGGATCCCAAGCACAGAAGGCTCTCCTAGATGAGATCAAAAGGAACTTTGAAAGCAAAATGAGAGATAGAAGACAAAATGAATAATTCTCTCAAAATGATAATAGCAGAATTTGAAAAACATTATAATGAGGAAAACATCTCTTTAAAAAGAAAAGTGTATGATATGGAAAAGGAGCTTCAAAAATTAACCAAGGAAAATGATTTGCTAAAAACCAGAATTAAACAAATGGAAACAAATAACTCTATGAGGAACCAAGAATTAGCTAAGCAAAACAACAAAAATGAAAAATTAGAAAAAAAATATCATTCAGTAAGTCACAATCTCCTCAGTCAATATAGAGTACCCAAGTCAAGCCTTCTTTCATCTTGACTCCAAGTTGGCTCATAATCTTCCTTAAGCCAGTCATCCTTAAGGGGTAGCAGAAAGTACAAACACCACACACCCATAGTAAGTTACAATATCATCAGTCAACACTGAGTACCCAAGTCAAGTCTTCTTTCATTTTAACTTGAGGTTGACTTCCAAATCCCCTGGCTTCTCTTCCACACTCCCAGCTCTTACCTGGATTCACACACAGGCAGTTCTCACAGAAGCTCCTCTTCTATATCTTGGCCCATGGGGACTGTTCCACTCCAAGCCCTTTGCAGTTTTCTGTTTCTAGGAAGACAAAGCTTAACAGAGCTACAGCAATATTTACACACATTAGGCTTAACAGAGCTACTACAATATTTACACACATTGCTGGCACTATCATCTCAATTCACTTTCTCTCTGACAGAGTAACACTAATCAACAGACAAAGCTTCTGTCTGAGAAATCAAATACAAATCAACAGTAAAGTCCCAGGACTATTGTAAACAGCAGTGAAGCCCTCTTCCAGAACTTCTGTAAACAACAGTAAAGTCCTCTTTCAGGGCTTCTGATAAAGTCCTCTTTCAACAGACAGAATGCTTCGTTCTGACAAAGTAACATCAACACAGACAAAAAAGACAAACAGAGTGCTGGATGTCACAAACATTCTCCCTCTCAGTTCTGTTTGGTCCTAGCTTGTGCTCAAGCTTTTATGTGCTCTGCTCCTTCCTGTTCCGCCCTTCCTGTTCTGCTCTTTTGGCAAGCTCCTCCCACCATGGGCTCCATGGTTAGGCCTGTTAAGGGCAACACAAATGTATACTGTTTCTAACCCCATTGACAATCAAAGGTTAGGCTTAACTGCACTTGAATAGCTGAAACAAGCAGCAAAGTACTGCTTTGCTTGACATTACACTTGGCCAAGATCACAGGACTAGTAAGTGTCTGAGGCTGGATTTGAACTCAGAAGACTCATCTTCCTGACTGCTGGACCAGAAACACCATATAGTTATGGGCAAAATATATACAAAATAAACTCAAAGTAATTTTGAGAAGTAAGCACTAAAAGTTTGGGGAAATCCTTTAAGTCAAAAAACATTTATTAAATACCTGCTGTATGCCAGGCATTGTGCTAAGTAGTGGGAATACAAGTGGCCTCAAGGAACTCACCAGTCCAACTTAAAGACACAACATACAAATGACTATGTACAAAAGAATATATTGGAGATTATTTCAGGGGATTGACACTGAAGGAGGACTGGGAAAGGCCTTCTTGTAGAAGATGGGACTTAAGCTTCCTTAAGAAATATTGTAGGAGTGAAGGGTTGAGTGATTTTTGCCCTGCATTCTTGCCACTTATACATTCCTCCCAGTCCCCACCATAGCAAAGGTCTCAGTTCCCTTTCCATAAACAAAAGGGAATCCTTTCTCTGAGCTTCATTTTCTTCATCTATAAAATGGGGTCAACAGTTTCGTTTTAATTATCCTTTTTTCACTTTCTTTTCTTCCTTATTCCCTCCTCCTTCTCCTTCTTGTCTTTCTCCTCCTTTTCCTGTCCCTTATTCTCTCCTTTCTTTGTTATCATTCTATAGGTTTGCCTTGAAAGCCTAGGATTAACAACTAAGAAATCTAATCTTAGTTATCTCTTTTTTGCTCATTAATATAACCTTCATTTCTCTCCCCAGCTCCTTACCCCGATAATGCAAGGGACAAAGAGCCAACTTTGGAGTTATGAAGACTTCAAGTCTTGTCTCTAACTCATACTGGCTGTGTGACTTTGGGCAAATCACTTAACCAGTAAGTGTCTGAGGCAACTCTCTAAAACCCTACATTGAAGAAGAGTTGCTAATCTGCATTCTGGAGGGCATTTAGTCTTTGAGAGCTCCCTACATCAATGAAAACACTTTTCCTTAGAGACTACCTCTCTTCTTTGTTTTTTTCTTTGGTTTTTTTTTTGGAGGGGGGAAGGGAGGGCAATTGGGGTTAAGTGACTTGCCCAAGGTCACATGGCTAATAAGTGTTAAGTGTCTGAGGCCAAATTTGAACTCAGGTCCTCCTGGCTCCAGGGCCAATGTTCTATTCACTGCGCCACCTAGCCACCCCAAGATTACCTCTCTTTTCCCCACCAATATTTTTCTATTTACTATTTTACCATTCTATTTACTATTATTATCTAATATTTTGCTATTGCATAGTAGTAAAATTCTTTTAAAAACACTTAAAAGAGGTTTATATCATGCAGTGATATGCTGAAGCCAGCTTGTACTGGTTCAGGAGAGCCTGTTGTTAAATTCTTAGTGTGAGTATTCACACTTCCAAAATCAGCAAAAGCTACAAATCAGGACTTGATTTATTGTTTTGTTTATTATCTAGACTTAAAGAAAGTGATGGAGAAAATGCTAATAATGCAAATTAAATTTACAAGTAGTACTTTTCCCCCATTCCCACTCCACCTGTAGCCAGTTGTTAAACATTAACTGTGATGCTGGGCAAGTCACTTACCCCTGTTTACCTCACTTTCCTCATCTGTTAAGTGAGCTGGAGAAATAAATGGCAAACTACTCCTGTACCTTTGCCAAGAAAACCCCAAATAAGGTCATGAAGAGTCAGACACAATTGAATAACAAAACATTTACCAGCCCATCACTGATCCTAGATAAAAGGAATGAGGATTTCTCTATCATTTCTCAATAGGAGTCAATCTTGATTACCAATAGCTCCCACATTTTGAATGGGATCCCCAGACTTCAAGCTAGAAGGGACCTTACAAATCCAACTTCCTCTTTTTACAAATAAGGAACCAGAAACCCAGAGAGGTTAAATAAATGGTTCAAAGTCACACAGGCAGTGGGTGGTTGGGCAACTAACTCCCCTAACTCCAAGTTCATCCAGTTTTCCTAAACCAAGCTGATTCTTGCTCTAATTTTTAAAAAAATTCTTAGTGTGAGTATTCACACTTCCAAAATCTGCAAAAGCTACAAATCAGGACTTGATTTATCAAAATCAATTTGTCATGTAAAGGAGTATAAGAGGAAAATGACTTGAGTAAGTATATTGATATTAAAATTACCTTTAAGCATTTTGATTTGATGTGTTGTGACATGAAGTCATAGGATAATGGGATTTAGAACTAGAAAGCATCTTTGAGATCATCTAATGTAACCTCTGTATTGCAGAGTTGAGGAAACAGTTATTGGTTAATCCTCAGCCCATAAACACCTCAAAAAGTCCTAGGGAAATGACTGAAGTGAAAAACCATAGGAAAGAAAGTCAAAGTTTAGTAGTAATTATGTTTTCCCATTCTAATCCCAGCAAGAGAAATAAGCCTATTTAATTACCCTCAGTTAATAATAATTATAAATATATGTATGTGTGTATATGTATATATGTATTGTGCATGTGTAGATATGTGTTTGTATATATGTACGTATATGTGTATGTATGTATACATGTGTGCATATATATGTGCACACATACACACATACATACACTGGAGTAGCAAATACTACAATAGAAGAAATCTGCTATAGAGTCTAGGTCCAAGAGAAATTCCCTAGACTTGGCTACATCCTCTAGATTTATCTAGAATCTAGTTTGCTGATGACATTGTGTCAATTACATCAGACTCCAAGACATTGTAGAGACTTCTGGAAGAGATCTATACTCACTTAAAGAAATTTGACCTGTCAGGATAGACCAAGTGGATGAAGAATGTCTATTACCCAAATTTCAACATGCATCTGAATGAACACTCTATAGAGCTACGCATAGTATATACAATAGAAACAGACAATGCAGAGGGAAACTGAGTTGGACTCAGAGTTGAAAAGGAGGAGGATTAAGGGCTGAATTGCTTACAGGTTTTCTTTTTGTTTGTTTATTTTCAGGAAACTGCAGAGCATTTTGACTGGCTCCAACTTTCCCATAAGAGCAAAGGTCTTGTTTTAAAAATACATTTTACCAGAGTTGTATAACAGCCAAATTTGGAATACCAGTGCCCCAGAAGAACTAAAGAGAACATCACAGACAGGGCAATCAAAAGGGGCATGGCTGGTTTGAGCAGGGAAAGAACTCTGAGCAAGAACAGGAGTAAAAGAAATCACCAAAGAATTGTACGACAGAGGAAGCAGGATGGTCACACGTTAATGAGAGTGAATGGATGGCTAGAGTGCTCCATCAGTATCTTCATGATGTTGAGATAAAGTGAGGAAGTCTTCCAGCAGTATGGATGGATGGATGCATGGATGGATGGATGGATGGATGGATGGATGGATGGATAGATGGATGCCCTGTGGCAAACTTTGGGGAGGAGCTAGATAAGAGTGGTATAGGATGGTCAGGCATAGGTGAGTTGTGGCTTGTAATCTTTACCACTGATGGAAACTCCCAAATTTATGAGAACCCAGATTAATTTGAGTATTTGAGAGAATTCCTAATACTATCCTCATTTCTTTTTCTACAGTGCATGTGGTTAAACTATTTGGAAGGAATAGTGAGGAATTCCTGTAGTGAGGAGAAAACAGGATGAAATGTTTCCTGTTTTATTCTTGTCTTGCTGGTATGGTTCTCACTATGAACTAAAATCCTGTCATAATCTACTCATTTGACTGAATCTATATTGTCTTTTTAAACATATTTTCCAATTTGCTCATATACCTTGACTTTTTATGTGGGATCCAGTCATTTGCAAAACAACCACTTAACACATTTAACATTTTTAAGTCCAAAAGCTTTATTCTAATATCAAGCAATCCCAACTTGGAGAAGGTTTTAATATAAAGTTGATCATCTCTTTTAAAGTTGTTGTCAAGTACTGTCATAACTGTGCTTCTGCACATTGATTTTTTGCATTTATTTTATAGATTTCATAACCTGAATGCAAATGTCTTAATTATTTTTTTAAACAACATGGGTTATCTTTAAAAATTTGAAGATCTGCCTAAGCCCAAGTAAGATCAGCTCTCATTACAATAATTTTGCTGGATCCTTGACAGTGTTACATTAGCTGGTCTCCGAGTTTTTCCATTTCCTAAAACATCCTTAGCTGCTTTTCGGTAATTGAGGATAAGCAGATTTGCTCTGGAGCAAATCTCTTGTCTCAGATACTGATTTAGAGCAGCTCTGGTTAAGACACTCTCTCCTCAAGTTTCCACCCTGTAAATGTTTACTTAAGAGGTTAATTTGTTGGCAGTTCTGCAGATTTGTATGGACAATCCTTCAGCTCATCTCCTTGCTCATCCAACAAGTTATCCACTCTCCTGCTTATTCTTGGACTTCAAGTTAGAATGTTTTTCTTTTCCCTCCTATCCTTTGTGACAAAGTGTGACAAGGATCTGCTACTTCATGAATGGTTATCAATATTTTAATAGTCTAAGCTAAACAAAGTAATGATGAGTTCTAGTGCTTGCCTTGTAGTGAACAAAATGAGGGCACTGCCAGAGGCCAAGTCAACCAAAGGGGATGCTGAAGATATGTTTGTCCTCTTCTGGTCTCTAGGAACTGCCTACTGGCCCATCTCAAAATGAAAAGCAACCCAGTCTACAAAATACTGAACAAAAAGCCTTGAATGAATCTATAAGGTAAATGTTTTAGAGCCTGGAGACTATTAAAGGAGAATAGAGCAAAATCAGAGATCGAGGCAATGGACAAAACTAATAGAACCTTGGATTTTTGTTTTTCCACGAGATCTTTTATAAATTAAAGACCATCTATGTATTGAGGTGAGTCTCTAGGCTCTGAGAAATTTACATATTAGTGTTTCCAAGAGGCCTGTTGTGACAATGAGAATTGACTTTGAGCTCTATGAGAACAAGCCCCCAAACTCTGCAAAGTCAGTCATTGGGTGAATCTGACTCTCTTCCTCTCCATTTCTCCCTCCTTCATCTCATTAACAGTGCTCCAAGATCCCAAAGTGTGGATCTCAGAGTAAAGGGAATAAATAACACCTTAATTCCCTACTAGTCACTGTCCTAGTATCTCCTGGGAACTGAGAAACTAAAGGACTATCGCTGACATCTCAGAAACAGAACTTTTCTGGTATAAAAAGGGAAAAGTGGGAAGCCACATTTGGTGTTGCTTCCCACCTCCCTTTAACAAGAGCTGACAGGAAGTATCCAGAAAGCTAGTGGAGGCCTCCCTTCAGATAAAGACTTGAAAACTTATAGCAGTCCCTATTTTCAATCCTCCTGAGGTTTTTGTTGGCTATAAAGAATAGCCTTCAATAGATCTCATTTGGATATGTAAGTTTTTGTGTGGGTTCCGTTTTCCCTTTCTTACCATAGATGCTGACTAACCACAAAATCATTCTGTTTGAGAGGTATTTGCCACTAAACGAAGGAAATCATATAGACAGGATAGTCACCTTTTCTTTCCAAATTATCACACACAGACCTAAAATAACAATAATTTAGAAGGTCTTTGAAGCACCTGCAGATCCAACCTATGATTTAATTCCCCTTTCTATTTTCAAATAGGCAAGAGAAAGCTGTGTTTGACTCCACTCTCCTGTCCTTTAGTCTAGATCTGAATTTTAGTAACCCTGGGGCAACAAAGAGAGGGAGGTAACATGGCAGAGAGGATAACATGCTTGCCATGGAAACAGAAAGACCTACATTTAGGTCCTGCCTATGCTTCCTAGCTAGCTGTGTGACCCAGGACTACTTGCTTAGCCTTTCAGCATCCTAGGCAATTCTTTAAGACTGAATTACAGATGAGTTATTGATATACATTGATGGAAAGTTTTCGCACTGGGAGTTCCTCTCACCAATGAAATCAAAGCATCAAACAAACCTGGACAATATAGATGAGGATATTAGTGATCTTAAAACATCTACAGCTTCAGTGACCCAGAGGATTCACCCTATGAGTTTATTGACTTAGGTATTTCTTTCTGGGTTTAAACATTTAACTAGCTGTATGACCCTGGGCAAGTCACTTAACCTCTGTTTGTCTCAGTTTTTTCACTTGTAAAAGGGGATAGTAACAGATAGATTTCACAGGGTTGTTGTGAAGATCAAATGAGATAATATTTACAAAGTAGTTAGCATGGTGACTGGCACATATTACTAATAAATGCTTTTACCCTTCCCTTCTGTCTGCTTGTGCTGTTTCCTGAGACATTTTACAGTAAGCCCTTCCACATCGTGACTTTTCCCCCTTGCAGTTTTAATATATCATTGGTCGGCATAAGAAATTACATGGAAATTTGGGGGTAGTTTTGAGGAAGCCACAGACAACATGCAAACGCCAACAGATGACACAGAAAAAGTTTAAAAACTCAGAAATGCATAAAATATATGTATGGTATTGTATAATATTAGCTCAAATTGTATAATAAGGTATTGCGAACACTCCATAAAAGAAAAAGAAAAAATTCAGACTTCTTCTTTGGGAGGGCCAAAAAATTTTCTGCAGGGAGCAAGGGGGCGGGATGCCCCTAACCCAACATGTGGAAGGAATAACTATATTTATATTGTTCCCTGTGAATAGAGTATCTATGGTAGCAATGGGAGAAAGCTCTGAACTTATCATCACATCTGGGTTCAAAATCAGGCTCTTCTACTTATTTGCTGTGTGACCTTGGGAAGGTCACTAGTACTTCAGTTTCTTTACCTGCAAAATGGAAGTAATACGTATATTATCTGCCTCACAGGGTCCATTGTGAGGATCAAATGAGATAATGAATGTAAAATATTATATAAATATCAGCTATCACTTTTATTCCTTTGCACCAAGTTCCCTTAGTATTATTATGTGCCATGAAATTGAATTGAACCTAACATATTCAATTTCGGAAATCTTGATTACTCTCTGATAATGATTTCTTTTACTTTGGGAAAAATAAAAGAATTTTTCTTCATTTAAAACTAAGGTCTCTAAATCCTATCAGGCTCTGACAATGTGAGTTTCCTTCTTCATATGCAGTTAAATCTTTGAGACACCAGGAATTAAATCAATACTCCTTGGACTCTGAATTGACAGATGTGGCATTCTTGAATCTGGAGAACCAATACATGATGAGGTTTTTGTTATTGCCTCTTTTTTTTTTTCAGAAATAATAATAATAATAATAACAACCCTAACAGTCCTTTTAAAAGGTTAAATGTTGAGTGAATGGATGTTTGCCAGAAATCATATCTTTGATTCTCTTGGAGTATGTTAATTGCCCAGGGTTTCTTTCAGGTGTAACACTTATCATAGTTGGCAAGACAATAGACACATCTACAGAAATCCCATTCTGTTACCTACTCATGTCACAGAGGTGACCACACTCTCTAAGGATTTGCTAGCTGAGCAGAGGTCCTAGCCGATAGAGTCCTAGTGATAGTCTGCTGCCTGAGGCCCAGCCTTGGTTAAGTATAGAGAAATTCATCACTGGTAGACTGAGTAAGAGGTGATGAATTCTTTGCTTAAGTCAAAGTCTGAAACAAAGAAAAATACAAAATGTTCCATGGTCTTAGATGACTTGCTTCAATTTCATAATGACAGAGACAGAGTGATTAGAAAAGATGACAGAGGGGTAGAAACAATCACAGTATTTAGACCATTAGTAAACATTAATTTAACCATTGATGCTCTGAATGTGAGATACATGTCCAACAGCCAATGAATCAATATAGCACTGAAGGGTATGTCAATATTATGGAATTATCAAGGTTGAAAAGACATAAAGACTGGAGCTAAATGAAAGGATGTGTCATAGGTTCTCCATAGAGAGGTAGATAAAGGAATCTGTGGAGTTGGTTGTATTGTGTGCCAAACGGCAACAAGAAATTCCATTTCATGGTATGCTTAATCATACTGACTTGTAGCACACAGATAAACAGATTACTAAAACAGTAATTGCAACTTATTGGACCAACTTCTGCTCTAGAGCATAAAAAAGTGGCAAATTGTATGAAGAATTTGACAAGATCCTCTAGCCAAGTCAGCACTGTTATTTGGTGACTTTAGTGAGTAACTTGGTATATAAAAAGGTGAAAAATATGGTCCGGTAATAAGAAATGAAAGAGGTCAAAAGCTTAAAGACTCCCTGGAAGCCTTCTATTGGTACATTAGAAATACTTTCTACCATAATAAAATCAGAACTACATAGACATGGTGGGCACTCAATAACTAACAAAAATGAAATGGATTGTATAGTGTGATGGGTTACTGATGTGAGAATCATTTCAGTATCTGCTCATTATGTGAAATCAAATAATTTCCTAGTTAGAATGTAAGTCAAAATTAATGCTAAAAAATAGAAGAAATACAAAAAATGAGAAGATGCTATGGGCAAGTATAACAGCTCCAACTTGTCCTCAAATTCAAAAAAGCTATTGACTCCTCAAAATGGGAAGTGGATAAAGGAAAAAAAGTAATTCTGATTATCAGCATTTCCCATCTAAATTTAACTGTCATAAAGCATTTGTTGCAAAAAGGAGGCCATAAGGGCCTAGAAACTTTTTGAAATGCGTAATCTTGCCAAGTAGAGAGCCATGGTATCCAATGGCAACAAAAGCTTAGAATATAAATTTGTTTGCAATATATTATGGGACAGGGATTGTAATAGATTGACAAAACATATGACACAGATTTTGTGGCTAAATGGAAGACTTTACTTCTTCATAAAACAGAAATAACTCATGGAATGGAAAATGAGTCTGTAGGAAGTATAGCATGAAACCCAGTAGATGAAACTAGGAGGTCAACAAATAGCTGAAAAATGGAACATATGCTAGTGCTTCTGCGGTGATCAATTTTCCTCACTGATGACAGTGGAATCACTATATTTGGACTGCAATACTTCTCAGTCCTCTGTGTGCTATATGAAAAAATGGAAATGATACTCAAAAG
The DNA here is from genome assembly GCF_028583685.1 of Petaurus breviceps papuanus. Lineage (NCBI taxonomy): Eukaryota > Metazoa > Chordata > Mammalia > Diprotodontia > Petauridae > Petaurus > Petaurus breviceps. The sequence goes on from NW_027187345.1 coordinate 13,734,041, forward strand.
GATAAGGTTGGGAAGAGCTGTTTAACTGGTCCAAGAACACAGAAGAAACCTGTGTTTCAGATGATATAATTTTAAAGGCACTAGAGTTATCAAATCTCTAAATACCTGAAGGAATGAAAAATGAAAAATAAAGGGAAGAAATTATGAAAGGCATTATTGCCCAAAAGGACAATAGCAACTACTGACCCATATGCCTGCTGTCTCATCTCTATAAAATTTTTATGAGAATGGTATACTTATTTACATGTTATCTCTGATGTAGTGCATGTGTCGGAGTGAGGCCAAGAGAGCCTAATTCAATGGGGGAAGTAATCTGGAGGCAGTGATGTCAAACTCAAATTGAAATGGATCCACATATTGACTTAGAAAACTACAAATGAGCATTGTCTATGTTTTAGTATATTTTGATAAACATGTCTCAATTACATTTTAATCTGGTTTGTGTAGCACTTCTGATAGGGATAATTGAGTCACATTGCAGAATAAGGATGTAATCCAGCAGAAATACTACAAACAGTGACACTCTCATATAAAGTGGCAAGACATAATTTTTGTGATAATCAAGTAGGGGAAACCAGAGAAAATTTGGTGCAGGTGGTGGAGATGGCAGCATTTGTGCTCAATGCAATACTCTATACCGGTCTTTGCAATTCTTTTGAAAAATCCACAAATTATAAACACATTGGGGTCTTAAATTATATTCAACTTTCAGTTAATTACATGACTATGAAGATGTGATCTGCTGTACAAAATTATTTATAAAACCCTATCCATTTCTTTCTTGTATTTTCATCACGTTCTTGATTGCATGTCTGGCATATATGTAATTGTTGAGCTTTTGTAGATGATTTTTTAAATGGATAAGCAAAGTGGTGTTGCAGGATTGGAGGACCAATGTCCTAATTTTGAAAAATGGGTAAAAGATGATATTTGCAAGCAGTTGGTCAATAACTTCTATTCCTGACAGAATTCTGTATTATGTTACTGAAGGGATAATTTATGATTATTTAGAATAGGAAGTAGTGGTTTCATAAGGAACTGATCATCCCAGACTATCCTCATGTCCTTTTTGACAGGATAACTTGGCTGATCCCTCAGGGGAATGTGGTAGACATAATACACTTTTATTTCAACAAAGAATCTGACAAAAGCCACTCTTGTGGACAAGATGGAGAGATATGGACTAGATGGCAATAGATGACAAAGTCTCCAGTATATTTTTCCAGCAACTTATCCTTGTCACTGCTGTTCAAAATTGATATCAGTATCTTGAATATGACAAGGTATGCTTAATATAGTATGGATATAGTAGATAAAAAGTAATAATCTATAAAGATCTCAATAAGCTGGACTGGTAGAGCAAAACTAAATATAGCAAAATGTAATACAGACGTCAAATTCTACCTGAGTTTAAAAAAATCACTGCACAATTCTAGGATGGAGTCAGTTAGGTAGCTCAGTGCATAGGGTGTCAGTCCTGGAGTCGGAACACTCATCTTCCTGAGTTTGAATTAATAGCTGTGTCATCCTGGACAATCACTTAATCCTATTGCCTCAGTTTCTTCATCTGTAAAATGAACTGGAGAAGGAAATGGCAAATCACTCTAGTATCTTTGCCAAGAAAATTCTAAATGGGGTTGTGAAGAGAAATGACTGAAAAACAACAACACATAAGATGGATAGGTCATGATTAGATAAAAGTTCCTGTGAAAGAGAGCTAGTAGACTGTGAACTCAGTCTATATCTGATGACATAATGACACCGTAACATGGTCGGATTTATTAAGCACCCACTATATGCCAGTAAGAGTGTCAAGGTTAAGACAGAAATAGTCTGTACAGTGCTGAGGGAGGAAGTAGTTAAATTTTTCTCTGCCCTGATCACACCCAATTAGGAGTGTTGTGTTTAGTTCTGGCCACCAAAGAGAGGATAACCAGATTGGGGATGGGAGTGGAGAACAAACATACCATATGAAAATCAGTTGAAGAAATTCAGTATGGTTAGCCTGAAGACATAATAACAGTATTCAAAAATTTTGTGGTTTGGGGGGTTTGGGAGGTTCTTTTGGTCAGTCAATAAGCAATTGTTTATTTTTAATTCAATTTTTTTAGGTCCGCTTTCTTTCCCTTCCTCCCCCACCCTGCCCTATTGAGAAGCAAGAAAAACAAAACCCATTTCAAACATGTTAGTCAAGCAAAACAAATCCCCCAATTGGTTATATACATATATACACATTAATATAACATATAATGCCTTACTCTACCCTCCGACTCTATCACTTCTCTATCTTGAGGTAAGTAGCATGTTTTATCGTGAGTCCTCTGAAATTGTGATTGGTTATTGTGTTGATCAGAGTTCCTTAGTCTTTCACAGTTCATTGTCTTCACATCATTGTTGTTACTATATAAATTGTTCTCCTGATTCTGCTCACTTCACTTTGCATCAATTCATATAAATCTCTCCAGGTTGCTCTGAAACCATCCCCTTAATTATTTATTTTCCCTCCTATATTATTTCTTGCAGCACAATTCATCTGCCATAACTTAGTATCACATTCATCTACCATAACTTAGTATCCAAATATTTGAAAGATAGTCATATGGTATATAGGTCTTTTCTGAGGCAATTGGGGTTAAGTGACTTGCCCAAGGTCACACAGCTAGTAAGTGTCTGAGCTGGATTTGAATACAGGTCATCCTGACTTCAGGGCTGATGCTCTATCAACTGTATCACCTAGATTCCTTGAAGGTCATCATATGGAAGAGCAATGAGACTTACTCTGTTTGACCTAAGAGGACAGAAATGGAAGCCATGGAGAAGAAGTTGAAGAGAAGCAGGTTTAGATTTTCTGCAAAGGAAAACTTCCCAACAATTAGACCTATTTAAATGAGGAATGGGCTGCTTTGGGAGGTAGTGAGTTGCCCATTTAGTGGATGTTTTTGAGCCAAGTCTAGCTGACCACTTGTTTGGGTTGTAGAAAAGGGATTTGTGGTGAGATAAGGGTTGAAGTACATGACCTCTGGGTTTCTTTCCAACTCTTAATCTTTTTTTATTCTGTGCAAACAGTCTGGAAGCAGCAATGGTGATTGATATGCATACCAATTCCTTTTTCTTTTTATTGTAAGTCTGGGGGAGTGATAAAGGGAATAAACATTAGTGGAGAGGGCTAGAAGTGAAATGGTTTTCCTTGGGAAAAGCCAACTTTCAGGTAAAAAAGAGAGGGTGGAAGTAAGGTTAATTGAAAAAAAAAATTTCGAGGGGCGGCTAGGTGGCACAGTGAATAGAGTGCCAGCCCTGGAGTCAGGAAGACCTGTGTTCAAATTCGGCCTCAAACACTTGACACAATTACTAGCTATGTGACTTTGTGCAAGTCACTTAACCCCAATTGCCCTCCAAAAAGAAAACAAAATTTCCAGGCTGCAGGGAGTTTGTTAAGAATAGAGAAACACTTCCATTGTATACAGTGGAATGGGCTAGGCCCATTCTGTAAAATTTGGATTCAGTCAAAAAGCCACACTTAAGGATTTAGAAGGCCTCATGTGGCCTTAAGTTTGCAGATTCCCCACTCCTGGCTAAGTGATAGGTGAATTGGGTTATGATGGAACTGTGGAGAAGGAAAGTGATTTGGTTGGGGTGAGGATTCAGGAGGGGCAATATGGTAATCAGCCAGTGAATCTGGATAACTGATCTCATACAACTGGTACAACAGTAACTTGATTGCTGTGGTATTATCTAATGGCATACTTTAACCATTATTTTTATAGTCAGCATGGTTCAGAGTTCAAGATAGAATGTGTAACCTTAGGGTTTGTGGAGTATGTCTCTGTTTTTCCCCCAGCTTGCTGATTGAGGAGACAGAGCCCTGTGTGGTATGTGGGCTCAAGGTTCCTGGACTCCATCTGGGAAAGGGCAAAGCATTATAGATTAGATGTGGGCCCTTCATGAGCTTTCTCTTCAAAGTATGCTTCATAGGAATTAACTGGATTATTGTAAAATTTCTCATTCTGTCCTAGGTAGATAGCTTAAATTAATTTCCACAATTGCTTTATTTTTGTAATATGAAGTTAGGGAATCTAAGGAGTATTCTTTTCATACCTTAATGATTTCCACTAATTGTCATGAACTATCTAGTCCACAAGAAAGATGAGAAGGTACTTCCAGTCTTTTTGGTAGAGAAGTGAGAACTGTCAGACTTGGTCCTTGTGCCAGTTGGTTTAGTTTAACTATTTTTCTTTGTTACAAAGGGAGGCTCATTTCAGGAGATGGGAGAAATTATCTGGAAATGACTGTGTGTAATGCCATGCACAAGCAGCTTTCCAGAAGAATGCTACTGTGAACAGCTTTTAAGATTCTGATTACACAATATAGTGATCACTCTATTCCATTACAAATCAAAGCAAAAGTTTCACAGAGAATCAAGGTACAGCATTCACAATATTACAACTTATCACAGAAAATCACAATATAATATTTACAACATAGTCTCAAAGTAAAATAGTCACTCTTAAGTTAACTCAATCAGTCACTTATCAGTAGTCCCAAAGTACATAGTCAAAGTCTTCCACTCTTGGGGCAAAGTCTTGATTAACTCAATCAGTCACTTATTCAGCAATCAATTACTAAGTATCATACACAAAACCTTCCACCCCTTAGGTCCCTAGTAAACTATAATTCCGTAATTAGTACCCAAGGAGAGGTCTTTTCATTTTGACTTGGGGCCTGTTCTCAGATTACCTGGATCCCCTTCCATGGTCCCAGATTCTACCTGGATTCACCAGACTGTCACCCGGGTTCAATGGCAGACAGCTCCCAGTTCCTTGACCAGCTCTCTGGGCAGGTCCTGCTCCACACTGAAGTTCACAGGGCCCGGTCCATGTTAGATCCTTCACCATTGCTGCTCCAGGGAATTCAAAGCTCAACCAAGACACAAAGTCTCAGCATCCCAGTCATACTTCCCTCAGTCACCTGGGCTCCTGCCTCCTGGGCTCTGGGCTCCAGGCTCTTGGGCTCCTGGCTCCAGGCTCCTGGGCTCCTGGACTCCTGGGCTTCTGGGCTCCTGGCTCCTGGACTCCTGGCCTTCTGGCTCCTTGGCTCCTGGACTCCTGGGTTCCTGACTACTGGGCTATTGGCTCCTGACTCCTGGGCTCCTAGACTCCTGGGCTCCTGGCTCCAGGCCCCTGGCTCTGGGCTCTGGGTCCCAGGTTCCTGGGTTCCTGGGCTCCTGGCTCCTGGCTCCAGGCCCCTGGCTCTGGGCTCTGGGCCCCAGGTTCCTGGGCTCCTGGCTCCTGGGCTCCTGGTTCCTGGGCTCCTGTTCAGAAGAAGCTTCACCACCACAAGCTCCCGGGAAATTCTGGCTCAGTTCTCCATTCTTCTGTAGCTGCTCTGCCACCAGATCTTGGTCTCTAGAAAATTCTGACTGTGCCTCTCTGGGGCTTTTCCTTATATTCGCAGCATTAGCTATTTCCTGTTTCAGCTAACCCCTTCCTGTTATGTCAGCAACAGGAGACAGTAGTTCATACCTTCTGTTTCCCCAGCAGAGGCTTGATCAGTTACTAAGTGCTAAGTACCTGCTACTTTTGCCAATACAAAGAGATCTTCCAATTCAAAATTACATTATCATTACACTGAGGTGAAAAAGAAAGATATCAATAAAGCATTAATAAAAAAAACCCTGTTAGTATCTGTAATTCTACTATTGTGGGTAGTCCCTCCACTGACATAGGTTGCATTATTTTTTTTTAATTTTTTGCTTTTTGGAGGGGGGGGTAGGGAAATTGGGGTTAAGTGACTTGCCCAAGGTCACACAGCTAGTGTGTGTGTGTGTGTGTGTGTGTGTGTGTGTGTGTGTGTGTGTGTGTGTGTGTGAAGTATCTGAGGCTGGATTTGAATTCAGGGCCTCCTGACTCCAGGGCTGGTGCTCTGTTCACTGCGACACCTAGCCGCCCCATGATTGCATTATTTTTACAGCTTTGTAGATTACACTCGAGTAGCTGTGGCCAAAAAATTCCTCATCCTACATCCAGCCTCAGGATGAACCTTGCTAACCTCAGTTGGACTAGTCCTAAACAATAGAAATGCATCCTATCACTGGGCCTGCACTTGAAGCCTTTTCCACTTGACTAGACTTATAGAAACACAATAGTAATAGTCTTTAGCTATTAAAAGAAAGAAGGAAGGAAGGGAGGAAGGGAGGAAGGGAGGGAGGAAGGAAATAAGCATTTTTAAGTGCCTATTATATGCCAGGTGTTGTGCTAAGTGCTTTAAAAATGTCTTTTTATTTGATCGCCATAACAACCCTGTGAAATAGGTGCTATCATTATTCTCATTTTATAGTTGAGGAAACTGAGGCAGTTAAATGATTTGCCCAATGTCACATGCTAGTGTCTGAGATCATATTTGAACTCAGGTGTTCTTGACTCCAGGCTCAGTGCTCTATCAACTGTGTCACTTCTATGTGATGAAGAGACATCAGTGCAGACTATAGTGGAATTTTTAAAAGCTAATATTCCATCCAAAGGGTTATTGATATTTCTGCCTTGCTTAGTAATAGTCAGTGGTAAAACCACTAGAATTCTGAACGTGGACTTTATGATTGGTTTCTTCTTTTAGTTTAGCTGAGGACTTCCAGGGCATATGACTTACTCTCATCTCTAGGGAGCCTGGAAGTTGCTATTTTGACAATCCTGAGTCTCCAAGTACCATATTCCTAAATTATGCTTTTCTCATTCATACCGTCTTGGCAGCATGATCATTTGCCAAGTGAAAAATGAAATTTTAGCCCCAAGAATATTTCAGTAGAATGGATAATAGTAATTACAGCCTAAGAAAGTCACCAAATTGTGAGAGCAAATACAAATATCTCTGTGGTACATTAGACTTATCTACCCTATGATGTTTTTTTTCCCAGACATTGCATTTATGTCAACAATGGGAAGTCTCACAGACTGTTGTGAAAGAATGAATGTTAATCTTAAGACATTTCCTGGTGCCCTAAAATAGTGTCATAGTACATCAACACGAATGTAGGAAATATTTTGTCCTTTATATTTTCCAAGATTTCTTAAGTAGTGGTAAAATTATAGACATATTCATATGCAAAAGGAATAATGATGTCTGGAACTAGAGAATTCATTGAAAACAGATACTCTTCTCTCTTCATTTCACTTTCTTTCCCTAGTCGCTTAGCAACTGACTGAGACTTAAAAAAAAATCTTTTTCAAACTCTAAATGACCACTTTGGATTTTGGCTTATTCCTAAATTTAAGATCGAATATGCAATTCCCATTATCCTAGATAGTCTTACAATTGAAGCACTGCTCTTATTTCTTTATTGCCCCTAAGTGCCATGTGTTTTGACTTTCCAGTTTTGAAATTCCATGAGGCTCTGCTAGCTAGACATAACCAGCATGCATAATTAGTTCCTAATAAAGTCCCTGACACTGGGATTTGTAAATAGCATGTAGCTAATCCTCCCTCTAATACCCAGCATTGGTCTGGCTTTTATTAAAATGCCCTATTTGATTTGGGGCTCCACAAATAAAGTGTTATATGAAAAATTTGGAGACAGTCCAGAGTGGGACAACAAAATAATGAAAAGCTTGTAAAATGGGCCCCGTGAGTAAAAGGCTCAAGGAACTGGGTTTGTTTATTTCTAGATGAAAAAAAGACTACAGGACTAAGTGTTCTTGAATATCAGGGGCTACTTTTTGTAATGTGGAGCAATAGCACTTCTTCTGAGGGCTGTATAGGAATGGGAGAAGCATAGGTAGTGATATTTATGTAGGATGGACCCTCTTTATCCTTTGAATTTGGACAATATTTGGATATATTAATTTATTTTTTATTTTTTAAGCAATCAGGGTTAAGTAACTTGCCCAAGGTTACACGGCCAGTTATTTCTGGGTGTGGTGCTAAGTATCTGAGCCCAGATTTGATCCCCAGGTAATCCTGACTCTGGGGCCAGTACTCTTACTCTGGGGCCGGTGCTCTTACTCGCTGAGCCACCTGACCGCCCCTAAGCAATTGGGGTTAAGTAACTTGCTCAAGGTTACACGGCCAGATGTTTCTGGATAGGTGCTAAGTGTCTGAGCCTGGGATTTGATCCCCAGGTCATCCCGACACTGGAGCCAGTGCTCTTACTCTCTGTGCTTCCTGGCTGCCCCTGGATATATTAATTAATTTGGGTATTATTAGGATATTAATAGATATGCTAATATCTCTAAAATGCTTCATATTTCCTCTTTTAATGATTATATATCTCAAATGTTCAAATAAGCTTTGATTTTTTGCCATTTATGATTTAAAAAAAACAATTAAATGTGATAATTAATCAATAAGCATTTATAAGTACCTATAGGTACTAGGGCTCCCAAAACAAAGTAAGACAGCCCTTGCCTTCAAGGAGTTGATATTCTATCAGGGGAGACCAGAATACATACATATGTATGTATAAAACTTGACCTGAACTTTGAAAGCAATTAGGTGTTCTTTGTTCTTAATTTATTTATTTTTAGTTTTCAAAATTCACTTCCATAAGTTTTAAATTTTCTCCCCCTCCTGTCCCCCGTCCCCCAGACGGCATGCAATCTGATATAGGCTCTATGTATACATTCCTATTAAATATATTTTCACATTAGTTATGTTGTATAAAAGAATTAAAATGAATGGGAGGAACCATGAGAAAGAAAAAACATAAAACAAAAGAAAACAAAACAAGACAATAGTCTGCTTCAAGCTGCATTCAGACTCTGTATTTCTTTTTCTGCATGTGGATAGCATTTTCCATCATGAGTCTTTTGGAATTATTTTAAGTCCTTGCAAACAATTAGGGATTCCAAGAGACAGAGGTGAGGAGGTAGCACAATTCCATGGACAACCTGTGTAAAAGAAGATGGGAGATGAAATGTTGGTGAGGAACAGAAAGGTGGCCACTTTGCTTGAATGGAAGAGTACATAAAGGGGGAGCAAAGTATGTAGATTGAAGCCAGGTTGTGAAGAGTTTTAAATGCCAAATAGAAAAATTTATTTTTGAATCTAGAAATAAGAGGGAGCCACTTGATTTTGGTGAGCAAAGGATTGTCAGACCTGTGGTATGACGATATTACTTTGTTGTTCAGTTGTTTTTCGGTCCCGTCTGACTCTTCCTGAACCCATTTGGGGTTTTCTTAGCAAAGATACTGGAGAGTTTGCCATTTCCTTCTCCACTTCATTTTACAGGTGAGAAACTGAGGAAATAGAGTTAAGTAACTCCCCCAGGGTCACACAGTTTGTAAGTATCTAAGGGTGGATTTGAACTCAGGAAGTTCATATTATTTAGGAAGCTTGTAATAAGGTGAAGGATGGGCAGCTAGGTGGCATGGTACATAGAGTGCTGGACCTGGAGTCAGAAGACTCATCTCCCTGAGTTCAAATCTGGCCTTGGATACTCACTGGTTGTGTGACCTTGGGTGAGTCACTTCACTCTACCTCCGCTTCCTCATCTATAAAATGAACTAGAGAAGGAAATGGCAAACCATTCTGGTATCTCTGCCAAGAAAACCCCAAATGGGGACAGAAAGAGTCACACACAACTGAAAAATGACTAAACAACAAAAAAATAAAGATGAAGGAGAAAGCCAAGTTTTAGTGAGCAATTGAAGAAGGAAGGGATGAAAGAGTAGAGGAGATTTGGCTGAAAAAAAAAATATGACCCCTTCTCTCCACTCACACAGCCACACTTCGGATCAGGCCCTCACCGCCTTTCACTTCGGTTTTTGTAACAGCCACCTAATTTGGTCTTTCTGATTCAAGTTTCTAAGTTCATCCTGAACACCACTACTAAAATACTTCTCCTTAAGTTTCCTAATGACCACATGAATCACTTACTCAACCAACTCTGGTGGCTTCTTATTGTTCTAGGATAAAATATGAGCTCTCTTTAGCTTTTAAAGCCCTACACAACCTGACCTCTATCTCCCTTTCCAGCTTTACTCACCATTTATTGCACTGTGTGATCCAGCCAAACTGACTTTCTCTGTGATCCTTACACAATGTGACCTATCTCCTGTTTCCCTGCATTTGCATCAGCAGTCTCCCATGTCTCTCTCCCTACTTCTGGCTCATAGAAGCCCTTTCCTCCTTGTAGATGGAGCTCAAGTACCGTTCTTCATGAAGGCTTTCCAGATTTCTCCACTGCCAGTGTCCTCCTTCTTCCAATGGTATGGTAATAAATGTTTAACAATTGTCTGTCTCCAGGAAAAATGTACCCACGGCACACTTTAAGTTTAATTGACATTATTGACATTTTTCTCAATTACTTAAGTCATCAACCTAAAAACAATAAACTAAGCCCCAGTTTGTATCATTTTCTGATTTCCAAGAAGTAAAGGCTGACACTGAAGATTTAACAATTGGTTATCTAGCTATGTGGCCTTTAGCAAGTCACTTAACCTTGTTTGACTCAATTTCTTCATCCATAAAATGAGCTAGAGAAGGAAATGGCAAACCACTCCAGTATATTTGCCAAGAAAACCCCAAATGGGGTCAGGAAGAGTCACATAGGACTGAAACAACAAACCACTACCAACAAAATATCCCCAACCACATGCTTCAAAGTACAAGTCAGCTTCAAAGCACACATGTGTGTGCACACACACACAGATGACATTTGTTGGGAGATAGCCTGCTCCTTTCCTCTTCTCTTTGGATTTTTTCAGTACAGAAAATCTGTTCGTTCACCCTCTCCTAGGAACTGTCTTCCCTCCTCTTGCACCATCAAGGTGATACAGGTCACTGCAATAGCTTTGGGAGAGGGTATGGCCCATCTTTTTTCCCTTCTTCCCTAACCACCCTTCCTAATCCTCCTTTTCCCTCTCCCAGGGCCTGCTTCCTCTCCTATCCCCTTCCTTCAAACCCTAAGTGGTTGTGGCCCTTCCACATACAGAGACAGCAATCTCAGGGCCTCAGAGGTGAGGAAGTTGTGCCCACTAGGAAAGGGTATGACACCTTTCCCCCTTCCCCAGGTCAGCAGTGGGGCAAAATTCCAGCTTTTCTGCCCTCCTTACTCTTTCTGTTTATGTGTTCTTTTTTTTTTTAATTAAATTTTATTTTTATTTTTAGTTTACATCATTCATTTCCACAAGATTTTGAGTTACAAATTTTCTCCCTGTCTTTCCCCTACCCACCACCCCAAAACAGCGATCCCACTGTATACCCCGTCCCCAATCTGTTCTCTCCTATATTCTCCCCCATCCCCCCTCCAACTTTCCAGTTGGGCAAGATGGATCTCTATACCCCAGTGCCTGTATATCTTATTTCCCAGTTGCATGTAAAAAAAAAATAATATATTTTTTAAACATTTGATCTTAAAACTTTGAATTCCAGATTCCTTCCTTTCCTCCCTCGTCACCCACCCTAACTGGGAAGAAAAGCAATTTAATATAGATTGTACACATGTAGCTACGCAAAACTTATTTTGTGAAAGATTGACTATATTTCCCTCCATCCTATCCCACCCCAACTTGTTCTGTTCTCTACTTTGACCCTGTCCCCTTGTGTGCTTCTAACTTCCCTCCCCCCCAACCTGCCCTCCCTTCCATCATCCCCCCTCTCATCTCCTTCTCCCCTACTCTCCTGTAGGGTGAGATGCCCTATTTAGTGTGTATGTCATTCCCTCCCTAAGTCATATTCAATGAGAGTAAGGTTGACTCATTCCCTTTTGCCTTCCTGTTCTTCCCCTCCATTGTAAGAGTTTTCCCTTGCCTCTTCTATATAATTTACCCCATTTTGTCTCTCCCCATCTCCTCTTGTTATATTCCTCTCTCACCTCTTAATTTCACCTTTTAAGTATCATCCCTTCCTGTGGTCCTGTGCCCTCTGTCTATATATACCTGTACACATATATACTCACACTCACATATGTATTCATGTGCCCATATACCCTCTTATATAGACATATATGTATGTATACATATATATATACACACATATATATCCATTTATATTCCCTTAAACTATTCTTATACTGAGAAAAGTTTCATAAGTTACAATTATCATTTTTCCATGTAGGAATGTAAATAGTTTGACTTTGATATGTTCCTTATGATTTGTTTTCCCTGTTTACCTTCTCATGCTTCTCTTGCTTCTTGTATCTGAATGTCAAATTTTCTATTCAATTCTGTTTTTTTCATCAAGGATGCTTGAAAGTCCTCTATTTCATTCCTCTATTGACCATATTTTCCCCTGAAACATGATACTTAGTTTTGCTGGGTAGGTGATCCTTGGTTTTAATCCTAGCTCCTTTGACCTCCAGAATATCATATTCCAAGCCTTTCAGTCCTTCACTGTAGAAGCTGCCAGATCCTTTGTTATTCCGACTGTGTTTCCACAATATTCAAGTTGTTTCTCCTTGGCTGCTTGTAATATTTTCTCCTTGATCTGGGAATTCTGGAACCTGACTATAATTTTCCTAGGAGTTTTCTTTTTGGAATCTTTTTCAGGAGGTGATCGGTGGATTCTTTCAACCTCTGTTTTGCCCTCTGGTTCTAAAACATCAGGGCAATTTTCCTTGAGAATTTCTAGAAGGATGATTTCTAGGTTCTTTTTTTGATCATGGCTTTCAGGTAATTTTTAAATTATCTCTCCTGGATCTTTTTTCCAGGTCACTGATTTTTCCAACGAGATACTTCATATTGCCTTCTGTTTTTTCATTTGTTTGGATCTGTTTAATAGTATCTTCATTTCTCATAAAGTCACTAGCTTCCATTTGCTCCAATCTAATTCTGAAGGAATTATTCTCTTCAGTGAGCTTTTGAGATTCTTTTTCCATCTGGCAAATTCAGCTTTTTAAGGCATTCTTCTCCTCATTGGCTTTTTGAGCCTCTTTTGCCATTTGAGTTAGTCTTTTTTTTAAGGTGTTATTTTCTTCAGTCAGGTTATTGACTCTCTTTTCATGATTTTCTTGGATCATTCTCATTTCATTTCCCAATTTTTCCTCCACTTCTCTTATTTGGTTTTCAAAATCCTTCTTGAGCTCCTCTATGGCCTGTGATCAGTTCATATTTTTCTTGGAAGCTTTTGGTGCAAGAGTTCTGATTTTGTTCTCTTCCTCCTGTTCCATGCTTTGATCCTTTTTGTCCCCCAAAAAGGAATCCAAAGTCAGATTGCTGTGCTTGCTTCGCTTCCTTTGCTTGCTCATGTTTCCACTCAATTACTTGACTTTTGAGCTTTTTGCCACAGTAGAACTCTGCTACTAGATAGGTGAGGTTTGTCCCAAATTGCTGGGGTTTTCTCAGCTGCCATATCTATTAGTTGGGTGGCCTCTCTGAAGTCTCCACATGCTCTGGCTCACTGGTCACACACCCCAGGACCTCCACCATAGACATCAATCCATATCCAAGCAGGTTAAAGCAAGAGTGATGACCCCTCAGACTGGTTGCTTGGTCCCACTACAATCTTCAGGCCAGGAGCTCTGAAGCAGCCATGTGGCAGTGGCATGGCTGCAGTCCCACAGTTGCTTGTCCCTCTAAGGGGCAGAAGCACAACCGTACTCCTAGACCCCCTGTTCCCACAAAATCCACACTGACCTCTCACTTTGTCTTTAGCATTTATGGGTTGATAAGTCTGGAAACTGCCACAGCTGCTGGTGATCTACTCTCCCAAAGTTCCTCCAGCTGGTGGCTGGTTGGGCCACCCTGAGGCTAAAACCTTGGGCTCATGCAGGGCTGGGCTCTGCTCCCAGCGTGCTACAATGGACCCTTCCTGTCTGCCTGCCGGGCTGCTTTCAGTGGGAGGTTTGTTTCTCTCTGTCACTTTGTGGGTTCTGTAGCCCTAAAGTTTGTTTAGAGTCATTTTTTATAGATATTTGAGATGGTTATGGGGGGAGCACAGGGAGTTTTCCTACTTCTATGCTGTCGTCTTGGCTCTGCCCCTCTGTTTATGTGTTCTTATAGACAATATAAATACTTTAATTAGATCCTTGATAACAGTAGGCATTTACACAAGTAACTTTTTTTCTGGACACTCTAAGAATGAATTATGCTTTAAAGGCTTCTCTGGATATTTGATTAAATAGAATTTCTACAGATCAAGTAATTTTTGCAGCTTTGCTTAAATCCTTTCTTTTAAATACCCTGTTACCTTGTTTTATCAATGGTTTTGTTAGGCTAGCAAGTTTAACCCAGATTTCTGATATCTGATGGAGAGGGGTAGTTTAGTGACCCACATCACTCCCACATCTTTCTCTCATTACAATAGTGACACTCACTAGCAAGGGCAAAATCAATTAGCTCTATTTAACTTACAGGTTTTCTTACTTAGACACCTTGTTTACAATGAAAAAAGGATAGACATTATACTGCATTGGGTTTCCCAAAGACAAAAAAACTGGCATTTAAATAGTGCTTAAATGTTTGAAATCCCTTTCCATGTACTATTTCATTTGAGCTTTAATTCACCACCACTCCATGAGGAGAGTACTATAGATATTATTATACTATGGTTATTATTAGAACCAGCTAGGCCTGGAGTCAGAAAGAACCAAATTCAAATCTGGCCTTAGATACTGACTAGCTCTGTGACCCTGGGTAAGTCACTTAACCTCTATTTGCTTTAGTTTCTTCAACTGTAAATATGGATAATAACAGCATCTGCCTTGTAGAATTATGAGAATCAAATGAGATTATATTGTTAAGTGCTAAGCATAGTTCCTAAATGTTTCTTTCTTTCCGTTCCCTTGGCCTTTCCTGGCCTGGCCTGGCCTTCCCTTCCCTTCCTTTCCCTATTCCTATTCCTATCTCTTCCCTTTATTTCCCTTCCCTTCCCTATTCCTATCTCTCCCCTTCCCTTCCCTTCCATCCATTCCCTTCCCTAATCCTATCTCTTCCCTTCCTTTCCCTTTCCTTCCTTTCCCTATTCCTATCTCTTCCCTTCCCTTTTCTATTCCTATATCTTCCCTTCCCTTCCTTTCCTTATTCCTATCCCTTCCCTATTCTCTATTCCTATCCCTTCCCTACCCTTCCCTATTCCTATTTCTATCTGCCTCTCAATAACTCTGTGCATAAAATAAATCTATTTTCAAGTCTTAAGATGCTGATAACATTCAAGCAATAGGTTTTAGAGGTACAGCACCTTAGAGTTGTAAAGGACCCCAGGGTCATTCAGTCCAATTTTGCTCCTAATAAAGGAATCCTTTTTCTAACCCAGACCTCACAAGAACTTCCTGAAATGCTGTTTCACAACAATCCATTCATAGTCTTCCAATTCAATTACCTCTATTAGGCAATAAAGTTCGCATCTGATATACACACACACTGATGGATTGCTAAGTAAGACAGATGTACAGATAAGTCAGTGACATAAGAGTAACAGGGTAAAGAAAAGAGAATCTGGCTCCTATGGTTATATTAGCAAGTCATAGAATCATGGAATGTTAGTGCTAAGAAGGACCTTAGCGTGGCAGTCTAGTCAATTCTTGAATTATACACAGGAGGCAACTGAGACCCAGAAGGGATAAGCTATTTGCTCAAAGTCACACAGCCAGTAAGTGGCAGAGCTAAAATTTGATCTCAGGTTTTCTAATTCCAAGTCCTGTTGTCCTATACTATGCCCGTTATCTGCTTCAGCTAGGCATCTAGTCAGCTTTGTTGTGCAGTGGATAGAGCAATGGGCCCAGAACCATGAAGACCCAAGTCCAAATCCAGCCTCAGACACTTATTGGCTATGTGACCCTGGACAAGTCACTTGACCTCTGTTTGCCACAGTTTCCTCAACTGTAAAATGAGGAATAAGACAGTACCTACATTACTGGTTGTTGTGAAAATCAAATGAGATAATATTTATAAAAAGCATTTAGCACAATGCCTGGAACATAGTTGTTTAGTTATTTTCAGTTGGGTCTGACTTTTTGTGGCCTCTTTTGGATTTTCTTTTCTTTTCTTCTTTTTTATTTTTTGGCTTTTTTGGAGGGGGAAGGGTAGGGCAATTGGGGTTAAGTAACTTGCCCAAGGTCACATGGCTAGTTTTTGTGTTAAGTGTCTGAGGCTGGATTTGAACTCAGGTCCTCCTGATTCCAGGGCCGGTGCTTTATTCACTGTACCACCTAGCTGCCATTTAGCCACCTCTCCTTTGGGTTTTCTTAGCAAAGATACTGGAGTAGTTTTCCATTTCCTTTTCTGGCTCATTATACAGATGAGGAAACTGAGGCAAACAGGGTTAAATGGCTTGCCCAGGGTCACACAGCTAGTTAAGTGTTTGTGGCTAATTTGGACTCATGAAGAGTCTTCCTGACTCCAGATGGCACTTTTATCCACTGTGCAACATACCTGCTCTCTATTTTCTATTACATAGTGTTATAAACTGGTGTGTGCAAATCGTTTGAAAAAAGTTACATTTTAATTGTCTTAGACCACAATATTTGACCATCCATTAGTCAGTCAATAAGACTTTTTTTCAGTGACTATTATGTGCTAGCATTGTACATTGCTGACTTGACAGGCACCGGGATGGAATAAAAAGATCGCCATCCTTGTAGTCAGGGTCCTGCACTGGATTCTCAGCTTGATGCATATTAGCTCTATAACTGTGAGATGAATCCTTTAACCTTTCTGAGCCTCAGTGTCCTCCTCTATAAAACGAAAATAATGATACTTGCAGTTCTTACCTTACCGGGTTGTCAACATCAAGTCAAGAAGCATTTATTAATCACCTACTATGTTCCGGGCACTGTGGCTAAACTGGATTATTGTGAAGAAAAATTCTTCTGAGTTACAGAAAATTGAGCTATTACTCAAAATAAATATTACTAATTTTATCATTTTTGGGACCCGGGTTTACAGTACTAAAATGTATAGGGTAAGGATTGTGGTTTTAGTTATCCAATCCTATCCAATCCAATTTAACTGAGAAAGCATTTATTAAACCCCTGCTATGTGAATGGAAATACTCTGGATGCTGACAATAGAGAATGAAAAACAATCTCTGTCTTTTGTGGTCTATATGATACAAAACCACAGATTTAATAGCAGTTTATTTCATACACTTGTCCATTTTAGTGACCAAATGAATCAACTGATTCAATTGATTGTGAGGAAACCATTCATTATATTTGGACAACACGACAACAAACCATTTCAACCCAAAAAAAGACTGAGTGAATTGACTGTGTATCTGACAAAGGCTGTGAATTAACACAATAACTGAACTACTGAGTTCGAGGGGAAGGATAAATGAGAAAAATGTACTTGGCTCAAATGTGATTCTTGGCATCCATGAAAAAGTCTGTTTCATAAGAACGAATGCCAATCAGATATCATGGAGGCCTGTAGATAATAAGCAATGGCATTTTCGTATTAATTTTAGTTGCATTTGAAATGTAGTTTTAAAAAAAAATTTTACCAAATGAGGAAAAAACTCTGGCAGAGGAATGGTTTTTCTTTTTTAATTTTCAGGCCATAAGAAGAGTGAAATAATAGAAATATAATACAAGGTTCAGGGATCTTTAGTAGTACAATCTCAGTACTGTATACTGAAATATTTATTTCTGGATTAAAGTTAAGCATATGCAAAATAAACAGTTCACTATTAACTAATGTTTTGAATAATGTAGCTTACAAGACATGAATTGCAATTCTTTTTCATGGAAAATGAAGGATAGTTTAAAAAAGGTGACCAAAACCAGGGACTTTAACCATACTGGAGCATTTGGAAGCATGGCTCTTTTGGGGGACTCTTGGACCCTAATTGAAAATCTTCATACTTCTATACATTGTTACTTAGATTTTTACACGCTCCATACTATTTTGGGGACACCACTGGTAATAAATTCTTGCCAGGGGCCCAGACAAAATCCTCAAGCAGCTATAGTGGAAGGAAAATTAGTTTACAAGAAAAATATTATGAAGATGAATGCTAATTGTATTTGTTGCATTACCAATGCAGGGCCCCAGGGCCCCACTAAAACATGGACCACCCTGATAGCTACTGCCTTTGGTTTGAGGCATGCCATGGATATGAGACAGCATCCATTCACAACTATAGCTCACAAATCTCCATCAATGTGGGTTGTTTTTTTCTTTTTATAAGCCAACCTGAAGACATATTAGTTCAAAGACTTTTAATTAGAGAACATAGTAAAATAAAAGACAATAATGATTCCGCCTCCCCCAACTCCCACTCCCTACAGAGGAACTCTCCTTTAGGTTACCATGCAACCTCTGGAGAAGGAAACATATTCTGGGAACACTCATGATTAGAGAATATGTATGGAACGACACAAGTATAAGTGTGGCTGGGGCATTTTATGTCTGAGGTAACTCAGGACTGATGTGCTGGGGTGAGGTCCATCTAGTGAGCAGGGTCCTTTTCTATGTTATTTTTTACTGTTGGATGCCTCTGCTGCGGGATACCTTCAGAGGGTAATCTCTGCTGAGCTGCTGTCTGCTATCATCTTCTGGTCTTCATCTCTGTTGCTCTCTAATGTTATCTATTACAATGCATCTCTAATGTAGTGCCTTCCTTGCAAGGCTTAGTTCTTTAGTCATAATCTCAGTCTGTCATCCATGTTGTTTTTCAGTCTAGTCCAACTCTTCATGACCTCATTTGGGGTTTTCTTCACAGAGATACTGGAGTGGTTTTGCCATTTCCTTCTCTTATCTCATTTTATAGATGAGGAAACTGAGGAAAACAGGGTAGAGTGACTTGCCCAGAGTCACACAGCTAGTAAGTGTCTGAGTCTGGATTTAAACTCAGGTCCTCTTGACTCCAGGCCAAGCACTCTATCCAGTGAACCACCTTAACTGCCTCCAAAACTGTGTTACTAGTAAACCGTGAAACTTCATAGAAGAGGCAGTGTAGCCCAGTGGAAAGTATACTAGATATGGAATTGGAGGTCTCTGGTTCATAATCCCAGTTCTGCCATTCACACTCCTGTGTGATTTCATGCTTGTTCCTTCCCCTTTTATTGGCCTCAGTTTCTTACTGCTCATCTGTAGAATAAGTGGGTTGAATTAAAGGCTCTCTATAGTCCTTTGTAAAGCTGATGTCATCCAAAGACCGAATCCTCCAGTGAAAAGAAATAAATACATCTACTACCATGCTGTGAATTTGTAGCCAAGTGTAGAAACACAAAAACCACCCACAGAAAGTGTTTTTCATATAAATGCGCAATGTAAGCAAACAAAGAAAGTATTAATGTGTGAGACTAGAGTACTTCATTTCACAACTCAAAGGAAATCAAAGGGCACAGTTATTTGTGAATTTAATATAAGTTGTAAAATAACAATCACATCTGGATCTGGTTTCTTACCTTAAATTATGCCACATGTGATGTGGTTTCTCTAGATTCATTCAAATAGAGGCAAGAGGTGGTTGGTTAATTTTCTTCCTAGGGCAAAAGAAACAAACAAAACACCCCACCTATACCTCACCAGGGCTCTTTCCCCTCCATTGTTGATATTCCTGGTTCTCTCCCCCATCCAGGCTTTGGAATCCTTGTACTGTTACACCGGGATGTCAGATGATCCTTTTCCTCACCAAGGCCTAGTCCTCTATTTGCATTCTCGGTTACATCTTTTCATTCTTCTCCAGCAGATTACCCTCGCTCTCTTTCTAATATTTAGTATCTGTCTATCTTCTGGCTCCACTGCCTACAAATATAATAACAACAGCAACAATAATAATATTAACTAGAATTTATATATAATTTACTAATATTATTTCATTTGATCTACACAACCCTGTGAAGGTGTTGTTGTTATCCCAATTTTATCATTTAGGAAACTGAGGCAAACAGAGTAAGTGACTTGCCCAAAGTAACACAGCTAGTAAGTATCTGAGGCTGGATTTGAATTCAAGTCTTCCTGACTTCAGGCCCAGCACTCTTATCACTCAGCTATGCTGTGTTCCTGTCTCACCTATCCTAAAAAAAACCCTCCTCATTTGATTCAGTCATTTCCACCAGCTGTCATTCTCTTTCTCAGCTCCTTGAGAAAGCCATCAACACTGGGTGCCCTCACCTTCTATCTCATTTGCTTCTAAACTCCCTGGCATCTGGCTTCCAATCTCATCATTCAACGGAAACTGCCTTTTCCAATGATTTATTAACTACTCTAACCTCTCTCCCAGTTGCAAATTGCCTATTGGATATCTCAAATTTGATTTCTCATAGGCATTTCAAACCTAGCACATCCAAAACAGAACTCATTATCTTTCCTCCTAAACCATCTCCCTTTCTGAATTTCCCTTTGTTGTTGAAAGCACCACCATCCCAGCCATCTTGGCTTGCAACTTAGCTGCTATTCTCTTCTCTCTCTCTCCCTCCTCACACATTGGATCTCTTGCCAAATCCTTTAATTTCTACCTTCACAACATCTCTCATATATATTGTCTTTTTCCCACTCAAACAACTATAGCACTAGTTAAGGCCTCATCACCTATTGTCTGGATTATTACAATGGTTTACTTTTCCTGCTTCAAGCCTCCCTACTCCAATTCATCCTCCAGCCGGCTGCTAAGGTGATTTTTCTAAAGTGTAGAGTTGACCATGCCACTCTTCCATCTCCATCCCCAAAAAGCACCAGTGATTCCTGATTGCCTCTGGGATCAAATGTAAGGTATTCTGGCATTTAAAGCTCCTCACAATCTGATTCCTTCCTACCTTTCCAATATTTTTATATTTTATTCCCCACCATAAATTTTATGTTCCAGCTACAATGACCGACCTGCTCCTTCTCTAACAACAAGACACTCCATCTCCTGCCTTGCTTTGGCTATTTCTCATGCTTGGAATGCTTTCCTGCATCACCTCCATTTCTTTTCTGTTCATATTATGCCTTCTTCAGGCCTTTCCTAGTTCCCCTAGCTCACAGTGCCTTCCTCTCTAAGATTACCTCTTATTTACTCTGAATTTATTTTTTAAGTTATTTACATATTGTCTCCCCTATTAGAACTTGAGATTCTTGCAGGAAGCAACTTAAAAAATTTTTTTTAAACTTTCTTTGCATTCCTAGTGCTGAATATAGTGCTTGGTATATGGTAAGTTCTTAATAAATGCTTGTTTGACTGACAGTGCTGCCAGATTAATCTTTCTTAATGCATCTGTCAGAATGTTTGTCTTTGTATTCCTAGCACTTCGAACAGTCCTTGGCACATAGTTGGCACTTAATAAATGCTTTTTGATTGATTAAAAGGCTGGAGCCAAATTTTGAAGAGCTTTAAATGCCAAGCCACTGAAGATTCATGATCAGGGGAATGAAATGGTTAGTCTTCAGTTTTAAGATGATTATTTTGCCAGCTGTATGGAAACATCCCTGACCAAAACCCTTCAGGGGTTTCTCACAGCATTTTGAATAAAACACAAATTTCTTTGCCTGAAATTCAATGCTCTCTCCACATTCTAGCTGCAGGTTAGGTTCCCAATCTTATTTCACACTTTTATACTTCAATTACTCCTTGGTCCAGCCAAACCGGACATCAGTAATTTTCTGATCTTCTAATTTACTTTTTCCTTTGTGCTTTTGTGTTCACCATGTTTTTGTCCTTACATTTTGGCAGCTGTTTGTATGGGGAAGGGTGGAGAGTAAGGAGCTGAAAATAATGCTTATGTTTCAAGTCTGAGAGACTGGAAGAAGAGTGGTGCATTTGACAGAAATAGGGAAGTTTGAAAGGAGAGTGTTTGGGTGAAAGACAATGAGTCTACTTTGGACATGTTGAGTTTGAGATGTAGGACATCCAGTTTATTGTGTTGTTATTGTCAATGATGCAGAACCGAAGCTTAGGGGGAGACTAGTGATCTATCTACATGTATATTTGTCTAATCTATTTTAGCTGTCTATATCTCTGTCATCTATCTAATTTGTGTCAATCATCTATCTATCTATCTACCCATCTAACCTGTGTCTGTCTATCATCTAACTAATCTATCTTTCGAACTATTTATTTATCTCCATCTCTTTTATCAGGGAGTAAGTGGCATAGAGATATTTTGCAGTCCTTTCAGTAGTGTCTGACTTTTCATGATCATCTGCAAAATAAGGAGGGCAGAGTAGATCACCTTTAGGAACTTTCCAGCTCTGAATCTATGATCATTTGATCCTCTTGAAACAACTTTGTATATATTTTTGTGTGTTTACTTTTGTGTTATACTATCCACTCTAGAAGGCCTAATGGCAGACATCCTTTTGTTTTTGTGTCTTTCTCTCCCTAGTGCTTAACACATTGACCTCCCATTGAATTTAATATATCTCTGTTGCCCTAGCACAATTCAGTTTAATTCAACAAGCATTTGCTGTACCATTTGCAAGGCAATTTGCTAGAAATTGGTATTACAAAGACAAAAACAACAAAAAACACATTTCTGCTATCAAAGAACTGACACTGTAGAGTGTATAAATAGATAAGAAAATATTGATCTATCAATTAATAAACACTTATTAAGTGCCTATTATCAGCCCTGTGCTAAGCACTGGGGATATAAAAAGAGGCAAAAGATAGTCCCTGCCCTCAAGATGCTTATGATCTAATAATAATAATAAATATAAAATAATCTGAGGAAGGAGATAGTAATGACTAGGGGAAGGAAGAAAGGTTTCCCATAGGAGGAAGTACCTGAGCTGAACCATGAAGGAAGCTGAGGCATCAGTTTAAGAGATGAGGAATACATTCTAGAAACAAAGGATAAGTTACTCTGTGTCAAAATGTGAAGACAGGAGATGGGAAGCTAAGTTTAGGGAAGAGCAAGGAGGCCAGTTTGCCTGGAATATGTGGAATATATGTGAAATGTCTGAAGTAATTTTCATTTTCGTCTTTGTATTCCTAGCACCTATTGGCAGTGCCTGGTACATCACTGGCACTTAATAAATGCTTGTTGATCAATTTGGAGACAGGTTGAAGCCAGATTTAGAAGAGCGCTAAATGTCAAGCCATTGAAGGTTCATGAGCAGTGGAGGAAAATGAGTTTTTGTAGGATGATTTTGGCAGTTATGTGGAAGACCAATAGAAGAAGATTCAATATTTGAAGATCAGTTAGGAGATTTTTTTTTCACCAGAGGTTAAAAGTAACAGTGGTGTGAATGGTGAATGATGGTGGTGACCATGTGATTGGAAAGAAAGGAATGGATATGAGGGATATTGTGTAGGTATGATTGACAAATTATTGGCTATGTGGGTTTAGAGAGAGTGAAGACTAGAGTGTGTCTGAGTCTGAGGACCTGAACAGAAAAGTCTCAACATAGAAAGAGGAGTTGAAAGAAGGGGCTGTTGTAGAGAGAGGGAAAAAGAGTTCCATTTTGGGCATGTTGACTTTGAGATGCCAATAAGACATCCAGGTTCACTGCACCTAGTAGTTGTCTAATATTTTCATTCAATTGAATTTAGTTGGGGAGTGAAGAAACAATTTGTCCCTCAGAAGAAGGACAGTGGCTGATTGGAAATGGGTTGGAAAGATATGTTTGGCTCTATTTGGTTTTCTTTATACCTTTCCTCCCGGAAAGCAAGGGCACCAGTCAGTGGCAAACAGTCCTGTTTCTTAGAGCTAAAACTGCCTGCAGTTGTTATTTGTGATGTATAAAAAAGTTTGAGAGACATATTTTCTGGGTAATTAATCATTTTCTTAATTAAGGCTAATGAATAATTAATAAAAGGATGATCATTTGTCTGTCTTTTCTCTCTCTCTCTTTTTTTTTTTTTGCTTTTTGGAGGGGGGAAGGTAGGGCAATTGGGGTTAAGTGACTTGCCCAAGGTCACACGGCTGGTGTTAAGTGTCTGAGGCTAGATTTGAACTCAGGTACTCCTGACTTCAGGGCCACTGCACCACCTAGCTGCCCATTTGTCTTTCTTAAACCAAAAAATGCCTCATGGAACCCACTCAGTACTCATATGCCCTTGGAAGAGTGAGTGTTCCTGAGGGTGGAAATAAATTCTGATTGGTTAACAAGTAATAAGAGAATGAATATTATAATGAGAAGTGGGTTTATTCTAATGAGGATTGGGGGAACTTGACTCCAATCACTCAGTCTTGGTCAAAGACTTATCTATACCCATACCACCTCCCCACTAGGGTAATCTAGACAAAAGGAGGATCCACTTCCACTCATAATTGTCTGACCAAAATACAATGGGTCAGATTCATCAATTCACTTGGATTAGAATATCTTTCCCAGTTGAGTAAGCTTCACCTAGGATTTCATTTCATTGGCCCAACACTTCAAAAGCTGTCTGAATAATGTACAGGGGTTGATTTCTAAATGAGGAAATAGAAGGGGGGGAAACCTTAGTCCTAAATAAATAATTGGTTATTAATAGAAGATAAATTATTTTTCTCATATTTTATTTTGGAATGAGAAAAGAAAGGGAGAAGAGGCTTTTTAATCTCAGCATCTCTAAGACAATACCTCCCAGCATTCTTGCTATCTTCAGACTTTCCATTCCTAGGGATTCCAAAAGGTGGAGAATCAGATTAAATAGACTGATAGATACTACATCATTACATTCCAAGAGGAGTGTGTCTATTTAAAAAACAAACAAAACAAAAAGCAATGCCTTATTAGTATTCCTCACCAGCCAATTACCCCTATAGACAAAATATTGCAATTATTTTTGAAGGCTACTATTTGAAAATCATTTGACACCTCTCTTGAGGACTAGATCTGTTATGTTTTATGATTCAGGTTGATACTATATCACCAAAAACATTTGAGGTCTCAAGACAGAAGTGTTACTCATGCACAGATAGAGCTTCAGCTGTTATCGGGAAAAATGTTGGCAAAGGCTATAAAAATAACAAAACAATGGAAATGAAGCTTTTTGTAGGCAGTTTGACTCCCTGATGGCTTCCCCTAAATCTAGATTTAGTCGTGTGAATAAATACTAAGCCTTTAAGATATTTGGTTATATTGGTCATGCCTTCCTCATCTCTAAAAGGAAGAGGTTGAACCTGATGATTCTTAAAGTCTTCTCTAGCACTTAAGTATGGGCATTCCAAGTTGAACAATTATTCAGATTTTCTCCCATAGTTAGAGTGCTGCAGTCACTCTATTATTTTGGTGAAATAAAGTATACTTTCACTTAATGAAAGAATTCCTAAAGAAAGCAATGTAAACAATTCTTCTATTTGTTCTATTCTATATGTGTGGATGAGTGTGGATGTTTGTAACACATACATACATCATATAACTTTGGATGTATGTGTGTATGCATATTTATATATATATTAAATATCATATATGTATATACCTAACATTGATTAAACTACAGTATTTTTTTCTTCAGTGACATTCTAGTGTTTATGTCAGACCTAGAAACAGGAAATGATTCTGGAAAATCAATCACTAATTCAAAAGACCATCATTACTCACTAAAAAGGATATTCCTTCATGGGGAACACAATAATTTACAGAAAAAGTAATCTCATGGTTACCTTAACTGATCTTATACTTCAGAAAGCTTGAAAACTGAGTGTGATTATGAAAATGCCTATTGGGGTTGCCATAATAGATATTGTCTGCCTGGCATTTCTACCCATGGGACAGAATAGCTGAGTGGAAAAAAGATTGATGACTTTTCTAAAAGTCATTTGCCCTACCAGGAAATGGCATCTAAATCAACCAATCAATCACCAAATATTTAGCTGCTATTAGAAGCAGCTAGTAATGCCGTGGGTAGAACACAGCCTAGAGTTAGGAATTCAAACCCAGCTTCAGACACTTGCTAGCTATGTGACCCTTGTTAGTGACAACTTCTGTCTGCCTCTCCCACTCCAGCTGCTTAATGCCGTCACCCTTCATATTCCTTTCCATCTACTCTTTATTTTCTTGCATGTAGCTAATGATTTTCACATTTCTCTCCAGCATTAGAATTTGATCTTCTTGAAGGAAGGGACTGATTTGCCTTCCTTTGTATCTTCAATATTTAGCAAAATGCCTGGCATGGCACTAAGTGCTTAATAAATGCTTGTTGACTGTTTGATCTGAGATTTCACTAGTGTGGGAACTCAAATTGTGATCTACATATAACTTAATAGATAAGAAATATTAACAGAATTGCCTGAGGGTGAGAGTTTAAGTGAATTGTCAGTGGTCACAGTTCTGGTAAATGTCAGAGGTGAGATGTGAAACTGGGTCTTCCAGCCTCCAAAATCCAGCATATCTACTATGTCTGTAATGACCTGTGTGATCTTGGGGAAGTGTCTTTCCCCTCTAGGCCTCAGTTTCCCCACCTTTAAAATGAAGTGGGGATTGGTTACACTAGACCTCTGAGCTCCTTCCATTCCTAGGGTACAAAGTCAATGTGAATAGTAGATCTGAACATTTTTAACATCATATATGTGTAGCTCTGTAGGCTCTGGGTCCACTCTTCCGATGCACTAACCAGTCAGTTCCCCAATTCAAGGCTACAACTCTGCTCAGAGTTTTAGGGGTAACTCTAAAGGATTGGGGGAGTCTTTTTTAGTACTATCAATTATGAGCTTCCATCTGGTGTATTCCTTCCAATATCATCACCAGTTCTCATCTCCTTAATATCATTTAATAAGTGATTACTGCCTCATATCACTCAACCAGTTGATTTCTCCTCAATAGCAATTAACATCAATTAGCTTTTACAGAGGGATGCTTCTTGAGAAAGACCATCAAACACTCCTGCTTCCCAAATGGAAGCACAGTCTCTTTTCACTACAACCAGTCAGTCTCTGGGGAGAGTGGTGGGTTCAAGACATGTCTCAGCTACTGGGTTACTTCACTTTTTTTTTTTTTATTAAGCAATCAGGGTTAAGTAACTTGCTCAAGGTTACACGGCCAGTTATTTCTGGGTGTGGTGCTGAGTGTCTGAGCCCGGGATTCGGGCTCCAGGTCATCCCAACACTGGAGCCGGTGCTCTTACTCGCTGAGCCACCTGGCCACCCCTAAGCAATTGGGGTTAAGTAACTTGCTCAAGGTTACACGGCCAGGTGTTTCTGGGTGGGTGCTAAGTGTCTGAGCCCGGGATTCGATCTCCAGGTCTTCTCAACACTGGAGCCGGTGCTCTTACTCGCTGTGCTACCTGGCCGCCCCTGGGGTTACTTCACTTTTGGGCTAGTTTAATCATGTTTCTTGGAACTGGCTCCTCATGGACTCAGCTGGTATGGCTACTGCAATATTCTTCAAGGGATTCCATTTGTTAGACCTCTGGTGTTTTTTTTTTTCATTTTTTTTGAAATTCACAGGGCTGTAATCTGGTCCATTCTACCTCTGGTACTCATTTACTTAAAATCTGAAAAGAATAAACATAATAAGGGCAGGAGAAACATAGGCACCATGCAGTCACAGCCACATGGTGGCCCAGGTGGAGAGAGAACTGTTTGCTGCTGCTGCTGCTACAAGATCCATAACATTTCTTCCTCCTCACTTTAAAGCTGGCAGGGAGAGATTTAATCTGTTTGAGTCCTTTGTAACAAGGTAAAAGGCTTTTTGTCACCAAGGAGTAAGCTGATAGTAGACAAGGACAGAATACCTAGACATACTTTGAGTTAGGAAGGGCCAGAGCCCCTCTATCATGCACTTTGGAAAGCAAGCTCAGCGAGTCTCCATATGTATCATTAACAGGCAAAGCATCTTATACTTGCTCTAAGATTTGGACCTTCATTGGCTAGTCTCAAATTAACTTATGCAAAGTGTCAGTTATTGTTAGGAAACATAAAAAATATGGCATCATAGTGTACATAAATGGGTTATCACATGAGATAGCTAGATGGCCCAGTGGTAAAGAGTGCTGGGCCTGAAGCCAGGAAGACCAGAGTTCAAATCTAGCCTCAGATGCTAGGTGTGTGACCCAGGGGAAGTCACTTAACTTTGTATGCCTCAGTTTCCTTCTATGAAAAATGGGGGAAATAGCACCTACCAAATAAATGCTAAGTAAACATTAGCTATTTGTTTATATTCATCATTCATTTATTAAATTACTAGTGGCCCCAGAGTTGGTTACAAACCATCTCTGCAGTCCCAGGTTGCTCCCTGGATTTTGTGTATGGCAATGGGAATTTTCTCTGGAATGGATTAGCAGTTTGAGTTTGGGGATTCCTGCTATATCTTTCTGACCTGAAGAGATTTTGGGTAGTCCAAAGTCAGGATTCTTTTTTCTTTTTTAAAAATTTATTTTTTCAGTCAACAAGCATTATTTTCTTCCCTACCTCAATCAAAAAGAAAAAAGAAAACCTTTGCAACAAACATACATAGTCAAATGAAATAAATTATCCTTTTTTAAAACTGTATGTCTCATTCTGCAACTTGAATTTACAGTCTCTCTGTCAGGAGGTGGATAGCATAGTTCATTGGTACTCTGGAAACTTAGTAGATCACTGCATTGATCAAAGTTCTTAAAGTTTTAAAAAGTTTTTTTAAACAATGTTGTACTGTATAAATTGTTCTTCTGATTCTGCTTACTTCACTCTGCATCAGTTTATTATGTTTTTCCAGGTTTCACTGAAACCATCCCTTTTATCATTTTTTTGGTTTGTTTTTTGGAGGGCAATTGGGGTTAAGTGACTTGCCCAAGGTCATATGGCTAGTTTTTGTGTTGTGTCTGAGGCCAGATTTGAACACAGGTTCTCCTGACTCCAGGGCTGGTGCTCTCTTCACTGTGCTACCTTGCCACCTCCCTTTTATCATTTCTTACTACACAACAGTATCCCATTATATTTATCATAATTTGTTCAGCCATTCCTCAATTGATAGGCACTTCCTTTAGTTTAGTCCTTTGTCAATCCAAAAAGAATTTTTGTACAGATGAGTCTCTTTTTGCTCTTTCTTTGATCTTTTTGGGAGTATAGACCTAGTAGAGGTATTGC
The DNA here is from genome assembly GCF_028583685.1 of Petaurus breviceps papuanus. NCBI lineage: Eukaryota > Metazoa > Chordata > Mammalia > Diprotodontia > Petauridae > Petaurus > Petaurus breviceps. The sequence continues at coordinate 13,762,830 of NW_027187345.1, forward strand.
TGGGTCAAAGGGTATCCTAATTTAGTGAAAAAGCTATAATTATTCCAAAGACTAGGAAAATGAAATCCAAGAAAGACTAAGAAAATGAAATCCCATATCAATCAAAAGACTAAGAAAATGAAATCCCATAACTTGTCTTGATTGTATATGTCTATAAAATGAGAGACTTGGACCAGATAATCTACATGGCTCCTTCCAGATCTAAATCTTTTGACTCCTCAAGTTTACAGCATAGGGAAGGTATTAGCTTCAAATAGTTGGAGTCCCTAAGAATCATGTAGATGTCTGTTGCTTTTCAGTCATTTCAGTTCTATCTAACTCTTTATGACCCATTTGGGGTTTTCTTGGTAAATTCACTGGAGTCGTTTGCCATTTCCTTCCCCAGCTCATTTTACAAATGAGTAATTGAGGAAAACAGGGTTAAGTGACTTGCCCAAGGTCATATACTATTAGGGATCTGAAGCCAAATACTCAGGAAGAATCTTACTTTAGACCCAGCACTCTATCCACTGCTGCATTTAGATGTCTAAGTTGCAATTTTTTTCTACTAAAAATTGGAAATACCTGCTAACTTTTAAGAATGTTGTAAAGATTAATAAAATCACGCTTATAAAGCCCTTTGAGCTTCTTCGAGATAAGGTGCCATAAACATACAAAATAGTATTACAAAGAGAATTACGGCAAATCAGCAAGGAGTAAAAGATTGCAGCAGAAAACAAATCAACAGAGAAGCAAGTAATAGCTTTCCCTGTGGGGACACTGGAGAATTTCCATTTGAATAGAAGTCTTATACATTTAAATTTGAATGCATTTCTCATTCTTCAAGAAATATCAAATTTGGGGTATAATCCAGTACTAAAGTGGTAGAATTTCAATTAAAATTTAGTTAGATCTAAATGTTTAGTTAGACCTAGACGGTTTCATGAATCTAATATCAAACTTACTCCCTATATAATGGCTTTTTAAATGAATGATCTTTGTGATATATGTGATATATCAAAATTCAATGGAGTACAAAAGATACAAATGGCATTAGTTTTTATTTAGAATTTAGAATTTTTAGAATTTTATTTAGAATTTAGAATATTCTATTCTAGAATAGTACATTCTTAACCCTAGCTTTTAAAATCTGAATTTCCATCATATAAAAATAATACTTATTATTTATGTAGTGCTTATTACATACCGTTTCATTGCTTCAATTGTGTCCAATTCTTTGTGACCCCATTTAGGGTTTTCTTGGCAAAGATGGCGGAATGGTTTACCATCTCCTTGTCCAGTTCATTTTACAGTTGAAGAAACTGGGACAGTCAGGGTTCAGTGACTTGCCCGGGGTCACACAGCTAGTAAGCATCTGAGACCAAATTTTAACTCAGAAAGATGTCTTTCTGACTCCAAGTTTAGCACTGTATCCACTGGGGCACCTAAGAATTTAAGAATCATAGAGATTAAGTGACCTGGCTATAGTCACAAGTGACCAAGTATTGTGGGGGATTTGAACCTAGGCATTTCTTGATTCCAGTCTGGTACTGTCTTCACTACACATTTGAAGTCAAGTACAACCTATACATATGCATCATGGAATGTGACTATTGACTTAGTTAAAAAAAAAAAAAACTCTTCAAAACCAGCAGCCACTTAAATCTATCTGTTCTGTTGTTTCTGATGGTGAAATTATTTTAGCAACAGGAGAAAATACATCAGATTCTTCCTCAGCTAAGACTTAGCAGCAAATAACTGTTAAATATGATGGATTACACCCCCCCCCCCCTTATTCTGCCAATGATTTTCTTTGGTGGAACATAATTCTTATTATCACTTCAGTGGCAAACCTGTCCTAAAACTTTTAGCTATTTTGCATGAATGACAATAAAGCCATAAAACAGTATTGAAGCATTTTTCCTGATCTAGATGATTGCTCTTTAAAAGCACTTTCTCTTCTAAACTTGGCCTAATTTTTTTTTTACCTGGTGTACAATGAGATCATTAGAAGTAATGTGTATTTAAATAGGAACCACAAAATCAAATTGCCGTGTGTCTTTTGTTCTGTTGCTGTGTGGCTTACACATTTTTTTTTTCTTAAGCAATCGGGGTTAAGTAACTTGCTCAAGGTTACACAGCCAGTTATTTCTGGGTGTGGTGCTAAGTATCTGAGCCCAGATTCGATCCCCAGGTTGTCCTTATACTGGAGCCGGTGCTCTTACTCGCTGAGAGCTCACATATTCTTATGGGAAAAAAAAAAAAACAACAAAACTCTTGAAATACAAGCTATTTTTGAGGGGACAGAAAAATTGTCTGTTCATTTTACGGTTGAAAGTGAATGGTTGGGGTGTCTAGGTGGTGAAGTGAATAGAGCACCGGCCCTGGAGTCAGGAGGACCTGAGTTCAAATTTGGCCTCAGCCATGTAACTCAAAAATTAGTCGTGTGACCTTGGGCAAGTTACTTAACCCCAAATGCCCTACCTTCCCCCTCGAAAAAGAAAAAAAAAGTGAATGGTTATGTTTTTCCTTATAAAAATTATTTGTTCCATAGGATGGAGGACCCAAATTTGAAAAAAAAAAAGAAAAATGTGAGGTTCTGTTCAGAAGATATGTGTTAAAAAGTATATTAATACATAAACAAATGAATCAGAGCTCTACAATATTGTAAGGGATTTTCTATATAAATAGCAATCCTCCCCCCCCCCCCCCCCTTCCCAAAGAGCTGATGTTAAGTGAAAATCTGTTTTCCTGAAGATAGGGTCTAGATTACCTTTTTTGCCCCAGAATGTGTATGTTATTGTACTCTTCTGCAACAATGACCTGCTAATAGCCTTTCACAAACTATTATTAGAACACTTAATAACTGAAAAAAATGTTAACAACTCAAAGCACAGGGTTGTTTAAAGTTTGCCTGTTTTGCCACTAAAGTGGCCCTTATTTTTCTAGACTTGTTCATTGTTCTTAAGGGTTGCCTTTATGCTCAGCAACCAACCAAGCTTTTCTTGGTGGATCTGTATTTCAGGGTAAAATATGTTGTTTTACCAGCAGCATCTTGGAAAGGCTGAGACCTTTATATATATCTTAAATTATTCAATTTTCAATTTCTTTCAATTCTGCAGCATAGTACCTTGAATGTATGAAACCTAGCTTATTTACTCCACCCCAGTTTTAGTCCTTTTATCTGGGTTGTTCATACATATCTGTTATCAGGTCTTTGTGTATGTCTGTGCTTGTTTAGTTTACACAAGAGGTTTGTGTAAAATGTATGTTGTCATGTAAAAGAACAGAAATCAAATACATGAAAAAAATTATTTTATTAGGAAACCAACAAACAGGTTTAATATATAAACAGCAAATTTGTTCTGGAAATGACATAAGTGGAAATCATAGGATGAGTTGTTTCGTTTAGCTAACTACTGGCAATATGGCCCGGGTTCCTTAGTTGTAAAGTGTTTTGCTACTTCTCCCAACACTTCAATCAATCCATGATTTCATCCATGAAGGGTGCTCCATCTACTAGTCCTGAAAGCAACCCATCTCTAAGGTCTCTTCCTGATTCTTTTCCCTGGTCTCTAACAGAGATTCTCCACATAGCTACTTAGTATGCTAGAGGCTCTTGTCTGCTGTTTACATTTTGTGGGTACCTGTCTATCACATAAGTGTTTTTCTGTTACTCCCCATTGGCCTCTACATGTCTGGTCCATCATAGTTTTCCCTTTTACACCATTTCTTGCACAAAGTCATCAGTGGAAATAGGCATACTTCTTCCCCACTACCTACCTCTTATTTGCCCCGTGTTTCTTGGAAAACTTTGATTCTTTAGAGATCGAGGCATTCCAAGATTTTTGAACATACAGGATTCTTGGAAGAACATTTGTATTGAAAAGATGATCATATTTTATAATGTATTTCAGGGAGAAGAAAACAGCTTAAGAAGGAAAAAAAAATTATGGCTAATATCACCCCCATCCCCAACATGGTCCACAGAACATTGAAAGCTTTTAAACTATATGCCTATTTTCACATCTTTACAAAATTTTTTTGTCTTTTATTATGTAAAATAAAATAGTGTTTACTTATGTTGGAAGGTTAAGCCTATGTATGGCTTGAAAATATATCCCAAAGGGGACAATCAAGTATTCTATTTTGGCTTTTGTTTTAATGAAGTGATGCCTAAATATAGTCTGCACCAAATTCAAAAAGTTTATCTTCAAAAAATTCCTAAGGTGCAAAAAGCAACTGAACACAATACATTCCTTTTTCAACGCGTGCCTATTTGTATCCAAACACGAGCTCCAAACCTGTTTAGGGAGCCACCACAGAGAGCAAAGAACAATCAGACGCAATCCAAGTTTAGTTCTTCCCTTTTTGCTAATGCAAAGCTGGTCCCTGTGACTTGGCAACTTTTTGAAGCTGGGACCCATTTTACTGCCCTCAGACAAAGCAGATGTTTGATCCTCCTTGAATGGCCCTAGAACAATTAAGGGATTTCTGTGTCCATTGTATAAATCTGAATTAGGTCAGACACAATATTATCTATGACAGGCTTGGTAAGGTCTTCACTAAAAACCTGCCACCAGGGCTTTTCTGCCTCGGAATCGGCAGGCACTTCCACTCCATAGCACTGCAAAGCAAGATAGAGCACTGCTACAGCTATGTGCTGGGCGGGATACTGAAGGCACAATGCTCCATGATAGCTGTCCCGAAGCAGCGCCCAGGCTACCAGAGAGACAGGAGTCCTCTCCCAGCTATGACGGTTCATCCAATTCTTTAAAGAAATAAGGTAGTGGAGCAGATATTTGTGGGGATGCTGGAAGGAGACGCGGAAATGCAAAACTCTCAACATCAGTAATTCACACTGAACAATGCTGTCCCTCAGCTCCCAGAACCAGGAGTCTAATTCCAAAGGTTCACTCTTGGGATTTAAATACCTGTGAGACACGTTGATGATGTCTCTTGTCCTGAGGTGCTGCTCCTCCACTTTACCTGCCAAGTAAATGGCTGACATGGCTATGAGGTAAGGGTCATATGCATCTAATTTGGTCTCACAGAAAAATTTATGGTAAATGGTGCAGGCTGTGGCAATTGGAATGGACTGCATCCCTAGCTTGACACCGGCCTCCATGATGAACCGGGTCACTTTGAAGTGGACTTTGGCCTCGGAGACTGGGGGCGCCTCTTTCCTCACTTCTTCAGTCTCTGCAATGCTCTCACTCTGGCTTGACTCCATGGCTAACACCCACACTCCCAATGTATACCTGGTCCCTTGGGTCCCTCAATGCCAAACAAAATTCCAATTCAAGTCACAAAGGACAAAATGAGATGAACCAGAAGAGGAAGAAACACACACTCCTACTATGAGGTCTTTGTAGGAATGATCTACACACATACCATGGGAACTTGAAAACTATGAACCTGTCAGCATTCACAAAAGATTTCCTACAGCAAACCACAGATCTTTACAGTCACCCAATTGCCTGAAAGGTACAAAGAAAACAAGATCCCACTGTACTGAGTATTTTTTGGACAATAAAGAAGTCTTTGACTTCACAGATTATAACACTACCACTTAAGGGTTATCTTCCTATGAAAAGTCTTAGGTTAATACAAGATTTCTTGATGAATGCAATCAGATACTGCCAATAAACAAAACTTCAATTACTAAGATCAAACAAAAGAGGGATGCTTACCAAAGTCAAAGTCAGTGTCATGTAAGGTGGTCTGTACAGAGTAAAGTGGACAGCGAGGTCCTCCAATGTTCCTGTTTGTGGATAATATTGTGTTGATTACTTCAAACCCGTGAATATTATGGAGCTTCCATACGGAGAAATAAAAGGATGAAAAATGCCTATTGTCCAGAATATGATATGCAGTTGGATGGCCAGGCAGCTGAATCAGTACATCCGTTCATATACCTGAAACAGACATTGCTGGACAAGTTGGGCTGACAATCACATAGGCAGACAAAGGTAGACTGGAACTATCTGTGAAACTCTGCAGCGTATTTATTCATTTTGGATTTTCAGCATCAAAAGTATCCGTTGAATAGGTCAGGTTGAAGCTGCTTCAAGTTGTTCTTAAGTGGAAAAAAGTAAGAGTATCAGTCTTAACCAAAAAGAACAGGATCAAATTGTAAAGACATAGATTATATATTCTCTCATTGCCATTTTCATACTTTTAAAAATAACTCAATCTAAAAAATTTTTTGGAAGGAATTTAGAAAAAAACAAAAAGCCTACACCCCTACAAAACTCTGAATTGGTATTTTCTGCCCTTTGAACTGTTAGGTTGGTTAAGAAGTAGTCTTTTTCATAATTTACTCCTTTGACCTTCCTTGCCATCCAGTAATACATGCTGCCTTTTTGATCCTTTCTGAAAAAACTCCCATCTCCCATCTGTTCCTCATGCCTGGAGTACTCTCTCCTCATCACCTCCTGACTTCCTTCAAGTCTCAGCTAAAATATTATTTTGTACTAGAAGCTTTTCCCTATTCCCATTACTGCTAGTCCCTTTCCTTCTACTGATTTTCTTAAGTTCATCTTGTATTGAGCAGGTCTACACATAGTTATTTGCATGATATTCCCACCATTAGCCTGTAAGTTCCTTAAGAGTGGGACTTTTGCACTAAGCACACATGCAGAAACATACTAGGCACTTAACAAATGTGTACTGACTGAGGAACATAGTATTAGTAATTATCAACAGGCTGGAGGGCAAATGATCCTAAGGAACATGCTGTCCTAAGTAAAAAAAAAAATTAAAATAAAAAAGGGAAAATGTAAACCCTTTCTTTGTGTTTTTACTGTGTTCCACTTTTACTACCCAGTGCAAAGTTCACAGCAAGATAACAGCATTTATAGACATTACAGCATACACCCAATACAAACTGGTTAGAATTTACAGCTGTTACAGCACAGATACAACCCAACCTGCTTAGAAAGGGGCCCGTGGCCAGACAGCAGCATTCAGGGCTATTTTGGCCCATGTGTCATTTCGCTGTCTCCCCAGTGTAGATGGTGGAGGACTCCCCACCCACCGCCAGGGGGAGCTGCGTTTCTCTTCCAAGTGGATGGCCGAGAAAGGGCTCCCGCGTGGGAGGGGTAGAGGATGCCCCAGTAATTATTCCACGTGGATCGGGGGTGGGGGTGGAAGGGGGTCAGTTCGTCCCGGCCGAGCTCGCTCGCTCCCTCCCTCTCCCCAGCCCCGCCCCACCCCCAGCCGCGCCGGGTGGTAACAGGAGCCCCAGCTGACATTTACCCCGCGGTGTGCGAAGCCCCGCACGGCTGGCCCCCGGGGGTGGCCGCGGCCTAGGAGAGGAGAAGCAGGAGGAGGAAGGGCCGGAGCTGCTCCCTACGGGGCCGGCGTCTCGGGGGGGCCCACGACGATGCTGTTCCGCTTCGGGGTGGTGGTGCCTCCCAGCGTGGCCCAGGGCCGTCCGCAGTTGCTGCTGGTGGGCTCCCGGCCCGAGCTGGGGCGCTGGGAGCCTCAGAGGGCCGTGCCCATGAAGCGGGCAGGCGGCGGGGCCGGGCCCGACGGGGCGCGCGGGCTGCAGGAGCCGGGCCTGTGGCTCGCCGAGGTGGAGCTGGCCGGGGAGCCGCCGCCGCCGGAAGCCCCGGAACCGCAGCAGCAGCAGCCGCCCGAGGGGGCGGGGCCCGGAGTCCCTGAGACTTTCTGGTACAAGTTCCTAAAGCGGGAGCCCGGAGGAGACTTCTCCTGGGAAGGTACGGGCCCCGCGGCCTTGGCCTGCACCCCTCCCCTCCCCCTCCGCCCGCAGGCAGGCGGGCCTCCTTTCCCTCCCCCGGCCCCGCCTCTGGGAGCCCTGGCGCGGGATCCTCATCTACCTCGGGCTGCCCCCGTCTGACCCCGGGCCTCCCCGCGTGCCCGGCTCCTCCCCTTGCTGTCCTCCCAGCCTCTCTCCCACGTGACCTGGGCTGGGCGCCTCCGGCTGGACCTCGGTTTATCTGTAAAAAAAAAAATGGACCAAAGGAACCCGGGGCCTTCTCAGGGTCCCTGGGAGCTTAAGGCATTGAAGGCGGGCCCTAAATCCTAGCTCCCCTAGTGCAGATAATAATAACAATAACTAAAGTGCATAGTGCTTTAATTTAATTAAATTTAATCCTCACCGCACCCAGGGAGGTGAATGCTATTATTATCTCTGTTTTACAGAGGAGGAAAAGGAGGCCCATTAGCCGGGATCCCAGCTGGGGAGTGTTTGAGGTTAGATTCGAACTCAGGCCCTCCCGAACCCCGCGCCGTGCTGCAGCATGCATACCACCACCTAGCTCGCCCCATTCTCTTTTTACAAAGGGGGAAAATGAGTCCAGCGGGCACCGAAGCTCAAACCTAATTTCCCTTAGATTCTGTGTGTGCTTGTGGGACAGTGGGTATCATATTTTTTTGGTGACCATACCTTCTCAATAAACATATCTTTGTAAAAACTAATTGATGTTCAGATGTTAAATGATTAGTTGATATTGGAGCACACCTGATGGGCCTTAAGCCATAGCATTAGAAACCCCTCAGGTTACCTTTAGAATCTGGAGGGGAGAAGTAGCAAGCGACCTGGGAGTTGGGAGAGTGAACTTAAGAGAGGGTGATATATAGGCACATAAAAGACATATATAAAACATGTACTGGGTAACTGTGGAGGCAAAGATTGTGATGGGGTGCTTGGACCCTAGCCCTAGGACCCAGCCCAAAGACCCTATCTCTGGCAATAACTCCAGAATGGACCCCAGTGAGGCAAACTATTTCTCCCTCTTACAAGAACAAGTTGACCTTCTAGAACTTCCCTGTGCAGATAGAAATATCCTGTATTGATGGTATAGAGGTCGACTCCCAAGGTTATTTTGTTAGAGATGTAGCAGACCAAAAACACACCCCTTAGAACCCCCTCCCCTCCCCCCCAAGCCATGCCAGTAGTGAATGATACCTGTACCTAAGATACAGAAACTGTATTTTCCTTTAGGAGCTGACCCTTGTTCCTGCCCAGAACCATCTATTTAACATACTTGGCACACTAATCACTAAACTTTTTCTATATAAGCTTTAGCATCACCCCATTAAGTTATAATAAACTTGCCACAACTGGAAGACTGAGTCTGAATTCTTTCCAGATGATTCCTCCCTGTACCTTGATAGTTTGGGGATCCCTGCACCCCTAAACTATCAATGATAGCGGAAAGACTCTCTGTAGCAAGTGGTGCTTGAAGTCTTGAAGGAAACTAGGAATTCCAAGAAGCAAAGGTGAGAAGGGAAAACAGTCCATACAGGGGGACAGCTAGTTCGAAGACACACAGGCTAGAGATAGAGCATCATATGGGAGGAAAAGGAAGTAGCTCAGTACAACTGAATTGTACAGACCATAGAGTCATAGAGATCATAGAATCAATATCAAAGAATATGTACAAAGTAATATATAAGGAGATGGGTGTATGTAAGGAGGATTTTGTTATCCTTCTTAGAGTTAGTTTCTCAGGATCCATGGCCATGGGAATATTTAGTTTCCAGTTGTTTGATAATAACTCCCAGAATAGCCCCAAGGATTCTAGATAGTAACTGTTTCCATAATCATAGTGACAGACAGTTCTACTGAGATTAGTGGTGATATAATGTAACATTTACTATGCTTGCAAAGAATGACGATATTGTTAAAGTTAACTTGTGAGTTTAATGTTGGCAAGATGCCTTCTTTGTTGCCCTATAAAGCAGGTGGGCTCTGGTCAGTGAGTGGGGGAACCCATAGGAGAATCTGTGTGCCTCAACCAGCCCCCACTGAGGCTTGAGGGGATTTAGGGTAGTGTGTAAGCTATGCCTGTCTTGATTGACCCCATTGAGACATAGGGGTACTGGCCCCCCTTTCTCCATGGCCCCTTTGAGAAGGGTGATTAGGGAATGCTCTAGGAGCTGCAACCCAGCAACCCTATGAGAAAACTAGACTAGAATAAAGCTGATTATTAACCCCTCCAAAGCTGTTTGTCTGACCAGATCAAAAGTAAACCTGTTAGAGGCTGGAGACTGAGAACTCCAGTGCCTCCTGTGTGCAATCTGTGAAACAACTGGAAAGATGGGCAGAGAACACAGGTTGTCAAACAGAGGAACTTATATTTGATCTTGGAGGTAATAGGGAGCTACTAGGCTTTATTGAATAGGGTCATGGTCAGATCTGTGTTTTAGGAAAATCGTTTTGGTGACTTTGTGTGACAGGACATATTGGAAAAGGGAAAGACTTGAGACTGGAAGCCTAAATATCAAGCTATTGTAATAGCCCAGGGGAGAGGTAATGAGGACCTAATCTAAGGTAATTACTTTCAGTTCAGCCTTTTTTTTTTTTTTAGTTGTATCTCACTGTGATCCCATTTTGGGGGGTTTTCATGGCAAAGATACTGGAATGGTTTGCCATTTCCCCCTTCTTCATTTCATTTTACAGATGAGGAAACTGAGGCAAAAAGGGTTAAGTGATTTGCCTAAGGTCACATAGCTAGTAAGTATCTGAGGCCAGATTTGAATTTAGGAAGATGAGTCTTCCTGATTGGAACTCTAAGCATTGCTCCACCTAGCTGCCCTAGTTTATTGATAGGTGAATGAAAAGACCAGTCTAGTATGGTGGGCCCACCATTGGATGTAGTGGGAATGCAAATCCTTTCTTAGATACTGTAGTGCCAATGCAACATTCTCAGAGCCCATGGTCACTATACATAGACCTGCATGGTGCTCTGTCACAAAATATAACAGACTTTTCATACATAAGACAAGCAAAACATTTTATTCAGACACCAGAAAACCAAAACCCCAACACTAGGAAACCAAATCCATCATAGCAACATAGAAGTTAATGCACCACAACATAGCAGAGAGCCACACCATCCTTTAGCCTTCCCACAAACCAACACAAACCTGTATGTCTCCCTGGGAAACAAACTCTCCTCCCAACCATCTAGCAGGCTCTGACTTCCAGTTTCCTGTGGGCTCTGCATCAGCAAACTCCTTCCACCACAGGCTCCATGTGACCACAGTCAACCTATTGAGGGGCAGAGTATATTTTCGAAGGAGGGAAGGTCTTCAAATTCCTTTAGGCTTATTAGGGGGCAGGGCAGATCTTCAAATTCCCTTACCATTACAGATATTTACTCCCTGGGCTAGACATTTAACCTCTTTGGGCCTCATTTTTTTCATCTGTAAAATGAGGGAGACTGGACTTAGTGACCTCCAACGCCTCTTTAAGCTTTAAATTCTTATTCACAATTAGTCATTTTGCCTCCTCCAAATTGTACCCCAACTACTTCCCAGTACTTATCCAAAATTCCCAGTACTTCCCAATTGGAATAACATTTGTTTAAAAACAGACTCCTAAATCAATGATATTTGAAAAGTTTATGCCAAAGAAATGTGTTGTATAAAAGAGACAAGAATCAGTGGAAAATCATCAGTATTCTGGAACCCCCTGTTTATCTTTGCTTTTCTTTTGGTGGTGATCCTGTGGGATTCGAGAAGGCTGAGGATTTGTAGTTTAATAAAATGTATAGTGCTATGCAGGAATTTTAAAGTAGAGTTTCCCTTACATTAGTACATTTGTTTACCAGGCATAGAGGGTTTTTTATGTTTGGTGCTTGCCTTGCTGCATTCTATTTGAAAAACTATTCCCCCTCGAATGCAGTAATCTGAGCCTCACTTATGTCCCAGGCTCTTTGCTGTCTATTACTCTGTTATTTAGGGAACTTTGTGGGAACTCTGTTATTTAGGGAACCTTTCACTGGGGAAACAAAGTTATTTAAGGTGACTTAAGGCCCTTCTCTGTAAGTTGTTTCATGTGGATAAAATGCATGGTACAGACAAAAAAAAAATCCAAGCTTGCAGAGTGGATTTGAGTGGTGATTTAAATGACTAGTCAAGAAGACTCAGTTTAATTACCCTTCTCTACAAAATGAACATGCTTATTTGGTATAACCTTGATATATATTCTTCATGCCTCATTTTATTTCATTTTAAATTATCTAGTCCAGCATTTCTCAGACTAATTTAGCCACAGAACACTTTCAAACTGGAAATACATTGATGGAACCCACAAATAGTGGGTTCCAGAGAATCTAGACATATATATTAACTTGGCATAAAGTAGAACACCTGTTCTCCTCCCATCATGATCTCTCTTTATATATTGTAATGTTGTTAATAGTCCTGTTAATATTTGCAAAACAAAACAAAATCCCTCCAAACAAATTCTGCATTTCTAGTTGATGCTTGGAGAGAATCATTTAGACTGAAATACTCCATAGGACATTATCTTTTATCTTTCAATGCAATCTATAAAGGAATCCATTGGAATACTAGAAAATTGCTTGTTGTGATTGTACTTGTATGTTCTATGCATGCAAAAACACCCAGTTCTGCTCTGGGTATGTAATACTATCCTTTAGAAATTAAAACAAAAATTTTGCTTTCACTGTCATCTTCCATTCTAAAGGTCACATAGAGGTAGAGGAAAAAATAAACAAAAAGCCCAACTTCTTCACTTTTATACTTCCAGAAATGATTAATGGTCCACGACAGCTGGTTCTGTGAAAGGATGGACAAATGATTTAATGTCCTTCCCACAATGGCAAACCAAACTGCTTATTGGAGGGGCTTCTCACTGTGATTTCCTTACCCAATTCTGGTTTTTCCTCTAACAAGTAACTCATGTTGTCGTCCCAAGAACAATGGAAAGGAAAGAAAGTGTTGAATGTGATAAGAAATGGTAAAATGCTAGTAGTAATTGTTCAGGGGTTACTCAAGTGGCACTAATATCTCCAGAAAGGTAGAAAGAATGGTGAAGCAATTAGCATAAAGCTTTAGCTCAGGCCCAAAAAGTGGATGTGAAAAAATAATGATAGTTAGATTACAAAGCCTAAGGTGCTTTTTCTGGTTTTCACTCTTTTAGACTTAGTATCATATTACTTTTTTTTATAGCATATATTTTAAAAATATAGTGCTTTTAAAATCTTGTCAGTGGGATTTCTTTATCATTTTGTGTGAATGAAAGACATTTCTGTATTAGGTAATGGGAGGGGTTATTAAGGAAGTAGGTGACAGTCTCTTGAGTCTTTTTACAGGATAGGAATGGAACTGGGCCTGTGATTTCATCCCGAGCTCCTAGGTGAGGAAACTCCTTCTAGCGATGAATGGCAGTACCTTCTTTGCACCTTAAAGCTATAGATAGTTGCCTAGAGCACTGACTTACCCAGAATCACATAACCAGTATGTGTCAGAGGTGTCATTTGAACTTAAGTTTTACTGCTTCTGAGGCCAACTCTAAACACTATACCATGATGCCTCCTACAGGAGGAAAACATCTATATACATATCATTCCATCCATGAGAGTGTTTTTTCCCATGGACAGACATTGCATCACCTCCACAGGTAATGCGCCCCTTCCCCCCCAATCTCCTGGTAGACACCTCTCTCAGTACAGCATTTTTGCCTGCTGAACCTCATGAGGCAAGCAGGGTTAAGTGACTTGCCCAAGGTCACCCAACTAGTAAGTGTCAGGAGTCGGATTTGAACTCATGAAGATGAGTCTTCCTGACTCCTAGCCTAGCACTTTACCCACTGTGCCACCTAGCTGCTTGGGCTAACATCCTGTACTCAGAGCTTTTCCAACTTGGTGTATCAGCAATGCCATATTCACAATGCCTATAGAGATTACAAATATGCTGATATAATTATCCATCACAAAATACATCATGCTTTCCATATGGGGAAATAAACTAGAAAATTTATTAAGATACCAAAAGACTGAGTCCCAAAACCAGAAAGTGAAAGCCATCAGAGTAGTTATGACATTGGCACAGGTAGATAAAGTAGAAAGCACCCACATCCTCAAGCCTTTAAAACAGAACAGGCTACCTCAGGCAAAGGTCCTCCTCTCCCCACGCACAGCAACCACCCAGCGTCCGGGAAGCGCGCTCCCAGCAGCTCCGGCCCCTGTCCTCAGCAGGAGTCCTTAGCAGAAAGTCCTTAGCAGTCCTAGCTCAAAAAGGGCTTTGCGCTGCCGCTGGCTCTGCTGCTGCCGCCGCTGTTGCAACTACCGCCAGCCACCGCAGGACCGCTAGCTCGGCTTTCTCTTTCGCTTGCTCCGCCCCTTCCTGCTACATCAGCACATCCTTGGCTTTCGCTTTCTCTGGCTTTCGCTTTCTCTTGCTCCGCCCCTTCCTGCTATGTCAGCACATCCATGGGGCATGGAAGATCTTTAAATCCCATAACCCTTACACTTGGTAAGACCTGCTAAAATTTTGCCCTGCTACCATTGCTTTCAAGAATGTTACTTTTATACTGTAATGAGATATTATAATAGGACTTTATTGAACAATGTAAACACAAATGGCAGAAATAAACACACATATGTGAATATATATGTACACATATGTATATTTTCAGAGATAGATGTACATAAAAGGAAGATTACTGGAGAGGTTGGAGTGACTGGAGATAAATGGGCTTAGCCTGGGAAGCCACCATGGAGTAGTTGTGTCTTGCATAGAATTTTGGTAAAGAATGGGACATAGTTTGGAAAACAAGCAAAGTGAAGAAGGTGTTTTAGGCAGCAGCATGTCAATTTATGTTAGTTTCTCTCCCATGGAATTCCATACTCCTCATGTCATGTATGGTTGCTTTGGAATAGTGGTGTTATTAGTTACAGCTGAAAGTTCATATTGAATTCCCACTTTTTTCCCTTTTAATGACAAGATATGTGACTGAGATCAACTACCCACAGTAGGCAACTAAAATAGAAAAGTGCTTGTTTTTTTTTTGTTCATTTAATATCCTTCTCCATTAAATGGCAGGTTATTTATTTAGATTTAAAAAAAATAGGCACAGTGGCTAAATTTGTTATATAAGTAAAACTCTATTATGTTTTAAAATCAAAATTTGAAGGATAAAAGAAACAAATATAATGTAAAAATATGTTTTTACGGTGCTTTTGTTAAGGGTGAGATAACAGTGCTATATATGATTTTATTCAGACTGAGTCTAAGAAGAAAAAAAATCCCTATTCTGAGGGAGTTATTAATTAATTTGGCTTTCCTTTATTTTAGTGGATAGGACTTTAAGTTGATTTGGATTCCAAAAAACAATCATGGAAATACATACTCAGGGAAAGGTGTTAAGATAAATTATCTGAAATAGAAAACAAATCTGAGCTACAAAGCTTACCGATAAATATTTAATAGTAACAGTTGACAGGTTTGCATTAAGTTAGGTCAGCTAATCCTTATAATTAGTGACAAAGGAGTGATTTACAGAGCTTATTTTTGTAACAGAAAGCAGGAATTAAAAATTACAGCAGTTTTAGGAAACTTGTTTTGAACATAATTCAGTTGAACAAGGCAGGTCATCTGACTGTTTTACCCCTCTTGGGCTTTCTTAACTCAAATTTATGCTGTTGGCAACATTTTGAGTGTGGGTGCATTTAGAGTATAATAGGGAGTTCTTAGGGTGGGATAGCTATTAAATCTGATATTGTGTTGAATTAGGGCTTGTGTCTATCAACCTATTAAAGTGAGATTGCCTCAGGAATCTCTGCCCTGTAGTTGGAGCATTTTGCAATTAAAAAGCTTACTTTAAAGGGGCCTATAATTTGAATTAAGACTGGGAAAGAGCAACTTGTGTTTTGTAATTGGTAAGTTAGCAATCACCCCCTATTTTCTAGCTGCTAGAAAGGGAAGCCCATTCTTAGAAGATTACACTACTCAATTTATACTTAACCTCTAGTTTAAGAAAGAACCAGTAAGCTAGGAGTCATCCCCCCTTTTCTCCAACTGCCAGAAAGGGGAACTTAACCTTTAAAAAGACTTAGAATTTGGGCAGCTAGGTGGCTCAGTGAATAGACCACCGGCCCTGGAGTCAGTAGGACCTGAGTTAAAAACTGACCTCAGTTATATGTGCATATAATGACTTGTTTACTATAAGGTTATATGATACAATATTGAGCCATCAACATTTCAAAACAGGAAAAAGTCACAAATTTGCAATAAATGATTAAATTTAAGATAAAATATTACATATTTTTTAAATGATGCAATTTTTTAAAAAGAAAGCTAAAGGGTTGAAGGGGGGGTGCCACTGAGTAATTTTTTTTAGTAGGGTTCGGTAGGTTAGATAACCTCTGGTGTAATGGTAGGATTGATAAAACCTGACAGTTTCAGTAGGACAGATGGGAAGGACTAGTAATTCTCCATCTTACCAGAAGGGTTACAGTTGGTGAATCCTTATCCAAATGATATAAGTGGCCATGTTCACCTTGCCACGAAGTGGAGACTGGAGGGACCTCTGTTGGGGAAGGGGAGTAGGTCAAAGGTCTGAGTGGATCTTGATCTTTGGATTCTCCTTCATGGGGATGGAGGGAGTTGATAGTTATCCAGGGAAAGAAAAAGGAAGGAGACATTGTCAGGAAGATTGGGGAAGAGCAGCACCCTGAGTCATCTGCTCACCTGCTTCTGCTGGGCACTTCCTTCAGCACCTTATAATTCACAAATTATAACCCCTCCATGTTTTTGAGGACAATTTCATTTCTCTTGCCAAAAAATTCACCTGATTGCACCCATATGGTACATCCCAAATTTAGGTAGGTGAATCCCTGAATGAGTTTGTTGTCTGCTTGGTAATACTTGCTAGACTTTGTGCTCCCCTGGAAGAACTCTTGAGAATCTAGGCATTACAGTAGGACTTCAGTGTAGGTATATGTCAAATTACAGGAATTTCACAGTTGATTTTTTTTTCTTAGGTGGGCTAGAAGGAGAGAGAGAGAGAGAGAGAGAGAGAGAGAGAGAGAGAGAGAGAGAGAGAGAGAGAGAGAGAGAGAGAGAGAGAGTATATGATAGTGGAGATTTATTTGGTTGAAATATTGTAAACCTTGGGAATAAAACATCATCCTCTATGATTCTTCACTTGGAATACGAAGGAGTATTCCAAAGAAAAAGACCAATTCTGACCATTCAGTTACACTGAAGTAGATTTTTTGTGTCATTCCTTTCATTAACAAGATGGTTCTGTTAGATCTAGGGAACAATTGTGACCAAAAAACTAATTGGCAGTATTTAGGTCTTACGGAACTATATTAAGGAAAGGATCTGGGAGAAGGTTAAGAGGGTGGTGACGTTACCACCATCCTTAGGGGAGGAGATAATATTATGACAAATTGATACCCAAAGGAGTATAGTTCACTGGGCTATTTTTATTTGTTATATTTTTGAACTCATTTAAAAATCCTCTTTTTTTTTTCTCAAAACATCTTTGGCAGTTTGAAGTTGAATTTGATTTAGTAAGTAATGAAAACCCTTTTCTTTCTTCCCAGGACTGGTTTGGAAGTCAGTATAAAAGTGGGGAGAGTTCAGAGGCCTCCTTATTGCAATTGTTCTCAAGTTCCTGCACTACAGACAAGGCCATATATATAACTTAGCTAGTTTTAAATTTGCCTTCTTTTCGTTTTATTGCAGATTATACCCCATTTTATAAACTTTTCTTATGATATGCAATATGTAGTGAATCAGTACCACAGACCTAGTCAGTCTAAAATGCTGCAAAGTGATACTATTTCAGAATTTCTTGATCTTCAAGATTATGCAATATCTGAAATATCAAATTATGAATGTCTGATAAGAAAACTGAGCTTATAGTATTATAGCTATAAAACCAGTTATTTTTATGTACTACTTCTGATTTAAATTATCCACGTTTTAAAACTGAATACATGAAACAAAAATAACCACCTTTTTGTTGATTTATGTTGATACAAGTGTACTTGAAAGGTACTCTATTAAGTTCTTTCATTATAGAAACTTAACCCAGTTTATCTTATAAAAACCATCTATTAAAACCAGCCTTTTAGAAATGAAAGTTTCTATCTATATTAGCAGTTATAGATTGGTCATGGACGATATTCGTAAGGCCTATCTTTTTATATATTGAACCTTGAAAAATCCACAATCACTGGTGTTGGTCCTTTTGCTACTGATGGTGCTCAGTTTCATGAGTTGAAAATTTCATTATCAGGTGACCAATAATTTGGTGTTGATCTTTTCCACACTTAGCTAGTCTGAAACTCAAATTATAAACACAGTTCACTCACTTAAAGTCTTTCCAGTTTTATAAGACATTTCATAGCTTTTGCTTTCATAACATAGACTTCAAGAACCAGGATTGCTTCAGTATCATGATGAAGCAAAAGTAATATTTTAGTGGAGGAAAGCAGGTCCTTATGTCCTATTCATTATTTCACATTAAAGCCCTCATTGCAAATAATGTATCGGGGAGATATTATGACAAGAATGTTGCCCACTTTGAGTAGGTACCTAAGCAGAAATAATGAAAGAAGGTAGAATTTGCAACTAAAAATTGTTAGTGGCTAATGACTCTCAGTCAGTCAAGCTACAGTGTTCAAGCTCTGTGCTGGGGATACAAAAGAGGCAAAAGACAGTTCTTGCCCTCAAGGCACTCACAATCTAATGGGGAAAACTACAAAAGCAAACAAATATGAACCCATAACTTTATTTGGCACGAATAGGAAGTAATTAAAAGAGGGAAGGCGCTGTTCTGGATGGGGGAGGTGGGAGAGGGGAGTGACTAAGTAAGGGGGTTTGGAAAAAACTTCCTGTAGAAGATGGGGTTTTAGTTGAGATTTAAAGGAAGCCAGGGAAACCAGTAGGCAGAGATAAGGAAGGAGAACATTCCAAGCATGGGAAAACAGTCAAAGAAAATGCTGAGAGCTGAGAGATGGAGTGTCTTGTTTGAGGAACAGCTAGGAGGCCAGGGTTACTGGATCAGAGAGAGGTGGGTAGTAAAGTTTAAAAAGATTAGAAAGCTGCAGTGGGAGGAGGGGGGAGATTATGAAGGACTTGGAACACCAAAGGATTTTGCATTTGATCCTAGAGGCAATAGGGAGCCATTAGATTTTGTTGAGTAGGAAGGAGACTTGATTGGACCTGTCCTATAGGAACATCACTTTGGCAGATGAATGGAGAAAGGATTGGAGTCTGGAGAGACTCGAGGAAAGCAGAACTGGCAGCAGACTATTGCTGTAATTAAGTCATGAGGTGATGAGAGCCTGCACTAGAGTGGTAGCTTGGTCAGAAGAGAGAAGGGGCCTGCCACACATAGGAGATGCTTAATAAATACTTGTTATCTATTATCTCTCTCTCTCCCTCATCCCTTTCTTAGCCTCTCATCTGTTTATCAGCAGCTAGGTGGCACAGTGTACTGAGTGCTGGATTCGAAATTAGGAAGATTAACTTGGATTTAGTTAATCCTACCTCAGACACTCCCCTAGCTGTGTGACTTGTTATTTGACTTCTCTAAGGCTCATCTGTAAAATGGAAAGTACTTATCTGATAAGGTTGCTGTGAGAATATGTGAAGCACTTCACAATCTTTAAAGTATATAGAAATGGTATGATTAAATGCTGTCATTACTTAAGCACTTGTGTTTCTGGAGTTCATTTATAAGTCTGTTCTTTGGAAATTAAGGTATTTTCCACAGAAACAGTATATGGTTGTTAGGTTCTCGGGTTATCCTATGAATTCTGTTTAACTGATCAAATGAGATATATTTATAAAGTGCTTTGCAAACCATAAAATACTTTACATCTCTTCTTCCTTCTCTTATTTTTCTTCTTATTCATCTTCCTCTCAAAGCCCAACCCATTCTGGATGGGGGAGGTGGAAGAGGGGAATGACAAAGTAAGGGAAACAAATTATGAGAAATGAATATAATTGTAGTTGGAAAGATTTACTACTAGGACTCTGACTGTGGTAGGAGCAATATCTCAACCCCTCCCCTCATGCAGATTAGGCTGGTTTTTCCTTAAAAATTATTGAGATATTTCTTGATTCTGGGGATTAAAGACCCTAATAGATGCTGCTTTCTCAACGCCTGAGTAAAAAGCAGCCACAAGAGAGACCCTCAGATGCGTGACTGGCAGATCACAGGAGATGGGAACTTTGCCGCTGATGAATCAACCTGAGGTGTGCTTCATAAGACTGTTCTTGTTGAATTCTTTCTCCTGTTGTGACCTCCTTTTGTTAACTCTTAAATGGCCTGTGAGTATCTCATTTTGTTCCAGTATCAAACCTAAATTGCCCATTGTCTGGCCAGAACAGTGACCACCATGGTAGTTGTGAAGGCCTCTTAGGGACACTGAAACTCTGAGCAGGCTCTGGTGAAACACTGACTGGTTTAGTACCTTGGCCAAAAAACCGATGGTGAAACTGCTCCTGTGAACCTGAAGAAGTTGGTGAGCGACTTGACAAGGAGCACAGTGGAGGGAATGGTGCCCTTTCATGTTCTGATATCACAAGAAGGCAAGATATAGAGGAACTAACAGAAATACTAATTTCCCATCTTTGGAAACGCTTTGGTGTATGTGGCACTGACCTTTGTAAGTGGACAAACTACTAAAATATATGAAATGGTCTGACGATATAAATATTTAAATTATATGACAATATTGTATTCATAAGAAAATTAGAAACCTCTTAACAGTTGTAGAAAACAGCTTTGTGTCAACTGTACCCTCAGTTCCAAGTCACAATAACATATTACCAACTAGTTTAGGGTTGTCATTAAAAAAAAGTCATTTTATCCTTAAGCTTCAATGAAATGAAATTGAGAAACTACTAAAATATAATGGACAGCTAGATGGCACAGTGGATAGATAACTCACTGGGATTAGAATTAGGAAAACTCGTTTTCATGAGTTCAAATCTGACCTCAGACACTTACTAGCTGTGTGACCCTAGGACTGTCCCTTAATCCTGTTCACCTAAGTTCCTTGTCTGTAAAATGAGGTGGAGAAGGAAATGGTAAACTACTTCAGTATCTTTGCCAAGAAAACCCCCTAAAATGAGGTCATAAAGAGTTGGATACAACTGAGATGACCTAAGAACAACTACAGTTATAGTCTTCTCTTATAATTTGTTTAACTGTTTCCAGTAGGCTACCGTGTAGTTTCCAATTTTGGCTAACCCCAAAAGAAACACTATAAATCTATTTGTGCATATAGATCCTTTTCCTTCATCTTTGATTTCTTTGGGGAAATAGACCTACTAGTGGTATATGCATACTTTGGTACTCTGGGCATAGTTCCATAGATTGGCTGGACCAATCCACAGTGTTACCTGTACTGAATTAGTGTGCCTGTTTTCCCCAAAGCCCCTTCAACATTTGCTGATTTCTTCTTTGTCATATTTGCCATTTCATAGGTATCACCTACTACTTCAAAGTTGCTTTACTGCACATTTCTTTGAATTTTAGAAAAATTCTTTAGAATTTAGATTTTTTTTGTATAATTGTTAATATCTTGATTTCTTCCTTTGAAAACTGCCTATTCATATTCTTTGTCCATTTACCAATTAAGGAATGACTCTTACTTAGTCTTATAAATTTGAATCAATTCCTTATATGTTTTGGAAATGACACTTTGAAACAGAAACTTGTTGCAAGGATTTTTTTTTCCCCAGTTACACATTTCCCTTGTAATTTTTATCATATTAGATTTGTTTGTGCAAAACCTTTTAAATTTTATGTAATCAAAGTTGTTCATTTTATCCTGTGTGTTCCCTCTAACACTTGTTTAGTCATAAACTTTTCTCCTGTCCACAGATCTGAAAGGTAATTTCTTCCTTGCTCCTCTAATTTGTTTGTAGAATAGTTATGTCAAGGGAGGTTATTGAAACTCTAGCTTCTCTGCAAAATTGGACAAAGGTAGGCTCAGATAAGATCTGTAATTATTGGCTCAGATGCTTCACAGTGGCACATGAAGTACTAGCAAAGCATTGTGACAGTTTCTTCTCAGACACAAGCCTAATCCTACCATTCCTTTTTTTTTTTTGAGGGGGGAAGGCAGGGCAGTTGGGGTTAAGTGACTTGCCCAAAGTCACACAACTAGTACGTGTATCAAGTGTCTGAGGCCGGATTTGAACTCAGGTCCTCCTGACTCCAGTGTCGGTGCTCTATTCACTGTGCCCCCAGCTGCCCCTAATCCTACCATTTTTAACAGAAGGTGTATCTATTACTTAAAGATGACAATACTACTAACTCCTTAAAGTGTAGGTCAGTTATATGTGTATGTATTTTACATGAAGTATAACTCGTGTCACTAAAAAAATAAGAATCTATAAACATTTGTAAGAAAATGTTACATTTCTTAAGGAGGAAAAAGGGCACACCAAAAAGTCCCAGGGGTATAAAGAATAACCTATTATTATTTGAGTAGTTATTGAACAAACTACTCCAAAACACAATAATATTTATATTATCTCTCTTGATTATTGCCCAGCCTTTGACTCAGTTCCACCATCATGGCACATTTATATACTATACATATATAAAATAGACTTGAGAATAGTGACAAGAATAGAGTATTTGATGTCCACATGGAAAACCATTCTGCATTTAAAACATATCACCAGCACCATAATGTCAATGTGATATCTTTTGGGGATAAAATATAAATCTCTTGTGGTTCTGCCTAACTTTAAACCAATTATCATCTTTTCTAAATAGAACTGAGCACGACTTCTGAGTTATAAGAAAGATTTGCACCAAAAAGCTGTATTAATCATTTAATGTAATTGGTCACATTGTTTTGTGACTTCATTGCAAAACACCTCTCCATCTTGTGGAATCCATTCACAGTGATATTGAAATGCCATTGAACTTGATAAATATAAAAATCTTAATATATGTCAAAGAAAAATAGAGACTGAAAGCTTCCAGCTTGAATCTAGATGCCAAACTGAATCAGTGGATGAAGTTTCATAGCCTACAGGTACATTCACCTACTTCAGTAAGACACTGAGCATAAAGCTATGAAGGGGAAAGGTCTTGCTCTGTTTGTCAAGAGACATACTGATATTCTGAAATCAAAGCTCAACGAGAAGGACACCTTGAATGCAATTTACACAACTGTGCAATGCCAGTCATAACATACAGGGTGTCCCAAAAGTCTTGGTTCAATTTTAAGCTTTAAGAATCTAAAATGCACCAAGATTTTTGGAACACTCAGTATAATGCTAGAATTTGTAAGATAGAATAAATTTGGAAAATATCCTAACAACAACTCACACAGTGTTAATGAAACACAAGGACCATCACTCCTTATAAGGTAGCTATATGGAAACACTGCCACTTCCTCATTAGAAAGGGAGGAAGAAGATTGATAGATACTCTCAGAGCATGGGTTGCAAAGTTACAGAAATTCTTCTGAAACAAGCATACATATCTTTAATGAGCAGTGAAAGTAAAGACTGATAATAGCACCATGTCATTGGATTTGTTGAAAGTAGTTGACAGTGGTTTACTTCTCTCTGGAGCCAATGACATGACTAAGACCCATGAATGGAATCAAAAGACTGTCAATGAGCAAATCACATGATCTCAGTATTATCTAGTAGTGAAACTACTCTTCTGCATGACAGAGTCATATGGACTTGTTTATAAAGATAGAAGGGTTTTTGATGGCAATTCAGAATCAGGTCATTGCCATCAGAAATTATAGCTTCACACATAATAAACCTTTAATAAATGCTTGTTTACTGACCAAGAGATCGAGAATGATTAAGATTGAGAAATGATCATTGGATCTGACAATTTAGGTCACTGGTAACTTTGGAGAGAACAGTTTCAGTTAAATGAAAAAGGTTGGAAACCAGAATGCAAAAGATTGAAGAGAAAGGGAGAGTAGGTAAAGGAGGCAAAAAATGTAGATTGCTTTTTCTAGGAATTTGACTGCAATAGGGAGGGCAGTGATAGGATGGTAAATTGAGGGGATAGTAAGATCTGATGAATTCTTAAGGATAGGGGAGACATAGGAGTGGTTCTAGGAAGCAGGTAAGGAACTGGTAGATAGAGAGAGGAAGACTGAGGAGACAATATTCTAGAAAAGAAGGAAGAGAATGGGATCAAGGTCACATGTAAGGATCTGGCCTTAGAGGGAAGGGTCTTCTCATTAGATAATAGAGGAAAGGAGGAGGTAATAGGGGATGATGTAAAGGATGAAAATGAAGAGTGGGAAAGAAGATGAACTTTTGGTATATGGTCCCTCTTTTCTCAGTAAGGTCTAGATTGGAGTAGTGTGAAGTGTGGGACGTTTGACAAGAAAAGAGATTTGAAATAGCCTTTTTGGGAATGGAATAGAGAATGAAATTTTAGTTGTTTTTCAGTTCTGTCCAAGTCTCTGTGACCCCATTTGGGGTTTTGCCGTTTCCTTGTCCATCTCATTTTACAGATGAGGAAATTGAAGCAAATAGAGTAAAGTGATTTGCCCAGGGTCACCAGCTAATAAGTGTCTGAGGCTGAATTTGAACTCAGGAAGATGAGTCTTCCAGATTCTAGACCTGACGCCTATTGCACCACCTAGCTTCCCCAGAGAATGAATTAGGGAGAGATAAAAGGATTGTCTCTTGGATTGAGGCCCTTGTTGAGGTAATACAACATCTTGGTAGTGTGATTTCTTCCAGCACAGGAGTAGAGGAGGAGGCAGATGGTTGGGGTAATCCAGATTGGGTTTATACAAAGACATGATCAGAGATAGGATATTTGTGAGGTGGGGAGGAGGGATTTAAGAACACAGAACAGTGTGGAGTTGAACTGGTTAATAATTATAATAGCAGCACTTTACAAATATTATCTTATTTGATTTGCTTAACTATGGGACCCAGATTGGCGAGAGAAGGAAGTGATATCTGAGAAGGGATAAAATGTACAATAGGTCATTATAACAATGAAGAATGGACTTAGGAAGGGTGAGGCATGGAATGATATCATAGGTCATCATTAGATAGAGAAATATCAGAGTTTTTGGGGGTGATGATAAAATGGAAAGTAGAGTTTAACTCCTTTCTTATGACTGAGGTGGAGTGGAGGAATAAGTCATGAGATCTTGAGACTGTTGGGGAACTGGCTGGTTATAGAATATCATAGTATTAGTATTTATGTTGAAGTTCCTTTGTATGAGGGGCCAGAGAAGAAGACTGAGCTAGGTACTGAGATTGTTGAGAAGGAAAGGTGAATGGGGGGGGGATAGACAACAGCCACCATAATTTACAGTGGATGATACATTTTGATAGCTCTAAAGAAGAAGTTGCTCAATATTGGAGGCAAAAGGGGAGTTTGAAAGTGGCAATGGGGAGCAAGAGATATTTCTACTTCTTGTCTGGAGCGAATGTGAAAAGGAATATTTGGGTAGGTCAGTGCTGGAGAGTATATCCAGGCATACGCTATCATCTGGAAGAAGTCAGGTCTCTGTAGATGCTGGAAGATGAATGAACCATGAGAGGAAGATGTCCAAAGTGAAGAGAGAAGTATGTTAGTTAATGGGATTGTAGAGAACCCTTGGAATTAGGGGTCGAGGAAGGGAATAGTACTCTTAGGTAGCCTGCAGTTAAGTGTCATAGGGATTGGGTGGGAGCAGATCCATCTAAAATGGCCAATGATGAAAAGATTAGAACCCTGAGTCTTAGTTCTGCCTCTGGTCTCTAACCAGAGGAGAGGGTTATAGAGGCTTTCTGGTAGGGGCAGATCTTAGGCCTCTTCATTTTTTTTTCCTCAGTCAAAAGTAGGTGATAGTGGTGAGTTTTTATATACAGAGAACAAAAATTTGATTCATTTGTTTCAGACTTAGATTATCCACAGTATTCTTCTTCTTTTTTTTCCTACAAGGGCTAAGGGTGAAAAGTATAGGTACAGTAAATATCTGGATGGAGATTGTGGGCAGGGATTGAGGAGCTAGGAGAGTTCTGCAGTGCTACAGATGAGGTGGTTTCTAACAAAAGCAGTGGAAACCCCTTTACACATAGGCACTGAATTTAAGTTATGCAAGGTGATGCTCTGACCTTGGCAGGGGGATGAAAAGCAGGGGATGGGGTGCAGGTGAGGGAATAGTGGCGGCATCTAGTGGAAGGGAAAAGGGAGAGAAGAGGGGAGTTTCTCTTAACACTGACCTACTTCCTAGGTAGTTTTTCCATGTATAAGGGATTTATATAAATTAGGGATATGTAAATTGGGGACTGTCTGGTTGCCTTTATCAACCAGATGTGAAGTATGACTGCAAGGAGGAAATGAGCAGGAAGAAAAAAAATGGACATTTAAATGACAATATTGTTTGATTTTTAAAAAATGTATCATTAGTCATAAAAAAAAACCAAGCGGAATGAAGATATGAAAGCCAAGCCTCTTTTGAAATAGTTAAAAAAAATCTTCCTTTGATGCTTTAGCAGGTTTTTAGCTTCACAATGTAATCTGTATTCATTAGAGTTCAGGCATGCTGCAATTCAAGATAAAGCTGATGCTGGCTTAAAAGAAAGTTTGCAGCATTCAGAGAGAAGGTGATGTATTGTGTAAAGCCCTTTGTATACAAAGGAAAATAACAAAATAACACACATAAATAAAGGATTCCACAAGTTAGGACAACCTTGCCCCAGAAGCTGCACAGTGTAGTAAGTATGGCTGAATAATTTCTGACCACTACTGTTCTCATTTTTAGAGAACTACTTTATTTGGTTAAGCATGTCTACTTTGAAATTTCTCTATTTCTAAAGCAGACATAGCAATATCCACCATTGTTTTCACAAGATGGTGGTAAGTTAAAATAAAAAGTTTGAATTGTTCCAATGAAAAAATACTATGTGAATAAGGAATGTTAAGATATTTTGCCATAGAGATATCTAAGTGCCTGGCATAGTAATATATCAATTTAGCACTTATTTAAGCTATTCTCAATTTGTCATGACAGACATTTACAAAGTGCCTTTCCACTGGTGATCAGGATGGATTCAACTCTGAATTAATGTATAGGTTATTCCAGTAACTTAATTGTATTAAACAATGTCATTTCAGACTTTGTCCAGAATAAATGACGTATATATTTAAAATTCAAAAGCTTTGCTATACCTGTTGGGGAAGATATTTCATTGTATACTGCTTTAAATCTTTTGATAAAGGAAATCTTCATCATCTTCTTCTTTCTTCTTCTTTTCATTGTATCACCTAACTGCCCCAAAGGGAATCTTCTAATCATAGGTAACTTTAAAATCAGTCTACTCTTTCTCTTTCACCTCACCCAGAGTATATAGATAGCTAAAGAAATAAGAATGAAACATGCATTTCCTTTAGATCATTAGCATTTTTAAATCATCCTGCACAAGCAACTCTCTGAAAGACAAGATTAAGACCCTTCCCTTATCTGGCTTATCTAATGGAATTTGGGAAAAAGTAAAATTTTAAAACTTTGTGGAATCATGTAACTGATAAGTAGATTTATTTCTTATTTTTTGTCTTTCCCTCCCATTTATAGGATCTTAAGTGGCACTAAAACTGTTTGAGACAGCTCTTTTTCTAGTTAGACCTTTATGACCTTTCAGGATAGATATTTCTAGTTGAAGCCCCAATGTTTAATTTTTCTGCAAAGAATTTCTTCCCTGTGTCTAACCTAAATCTATCTTGCTGCATTCTAATCCCAAGTTAAACATGGGCAAGCTTGTCTTTTTGCTTAATTAAATTTACCCTAGTTACACATATAGGACATTTTCATATATATTAGAAATGAGATAGTAGTAGGCATATGTGTTCATAATTATTCATGTCTTATGAGTTACATTTAAAAAAATTATTTTTAAATTCCATGCTTTTCTCTTTCACTTATTTTGGTAACTTCATCTCTTTGAGATATCTCGAAAATACATCCTTGAGGGCCTTTCAAATCATCTTCTCCAAAATAGATTTCTTCTGAATGTGTTTGATCAGATACAGTTATTCTTCCCAACTTTTTAAATGCCTTTTCCATTTCATCTTATCGCATATTTAGTACAGAGGTGTTTGAATGGAAGTAGACAGGCATAAGGGGTTTTATATATTATTTTTGAATAATCCCATTATTCTAGTCCAAT